>NC_044307.1:72331555-72633894 GCF_007474595.2 Lynx canadensis | reverse complement strand
CCATCCTGCAGAGTAAACAAAGTTCTGAAGCCTTCGCAGAGCCCAGGCTGGTCACTGTCTGAGTCAGGAAGACACCTCTCATCTCTGTACATGTGCTTGCTTTGGCTTGGGTCTGATTTGAACAGCAGTGGAGACACCAAAGCTTGGCTCTGACAGATATAAAGCTCTCTACCCCAAACCCATCGGAATAAACACAAAACCCAGATAAAAGCACTCCATGTGTAAAGAAAACACCATTTTAAGACAAGTTCTCTAGCTGATCCCCACTCAATCCCCCAACTTCCTTCTCTTAGAAATTCTGAAACTGCTGTTTTAGGTGGTTGAGAGGGAGTTCAGAGACACAGGTTTAAGATACCACCTTATCCAAAGTTTACCAGGAATTGGATTTCACTCTACTACATGTAAAATACAATTTAATTTACAAAATTAGATCAGTTATTAGACATTCAGGAAAAAGAACCACACACCCAAGTGTGCTATCTACTTAAATGCTTTTGAGTATGGAAAACAAAGACTCTAATAGCTCAAATAAAGTATTAGTTCACTGGAGGTTTTAGGTTTTACCAATCAATGCATTTTCCAAGAAATCATGAAATGAAGTTCAAGTAAACCATCATACAGTCTCACCTAAAAACTGGAAAGGAGTTAATTTCTAATAACATGACTGCTTTCTTAATCCATCCACACATTTCCCAAATTTTTCTGTAAGAGGTCACTTTAAATTTATTCCTTTAATATTGAACATTACATCTGGATGAAGAAAATGTCTTACATACTTTATTTATTATAAGTTATTTGGAAGGCTGTTGCTGTTTGTTCAAAGAGTACCCCAATGTCATTCCGAAGAGCCTAATCACCACATATGGTGGTTGGAAAAAAGCATCCACTCCGTCATCCCACAATCCTAAGAAAGAATATTCCCAACCCCCTACAGTGGGTTCTTTCTACAGCTCATGGGAATAAAAGGCAAGGGAACTACAATGAGTCACAGACTTACTCTGATTAGATAACAGTTCAACCATTACTAGCGTGCTTTATACTTTTCAAAAGCTCGTATCAGACTTTGGTCTCACTGTGAGCTCAAGTCCCATATTTCAGATCCATAAACAGAGGGCTCCCTTAAAGGTGTTTTATGGTTATACACCTAAAATCAGATTGCACTATTAGCCTAAGACTACAACTCAGGTTTTTAAAGTCTACAAATTTATAGCGTACCCAAATATGAGAAATGGAGGGTAAATGAGCTAATAAGGTTTTAAAGGCCTAATCTGGGATACAAAAACTGAAGTCAATTTTATGTAAAATGGGTTACAAAAACCGGAATTAAATTTTATAAACTAGAACCCAAATACTTTTCTAGAATGAGAATAATTCATCCACTTAAAAAAAAAAAAACAGCAAAATTTAAAAGTGAGAGCCTTAAAGAGATGAAATAATCCTGATACAATTAAAAAATTTGATTCACTAGATGATTTTAAAAGGTCCGTAAGAATCAACTACACCAACTGAGGGATTTTAAGGGTTTCAGTGACTAAACAATCCTTCAGTGTTGCCTGAACATATTTAATGCTATAATACCATTTACATGGGCAACATAAACAACCACACTGCTTTTCCTCAAAAGAGATCAAAATAATTTATACAAGTTAGACCAGACTTACATCTTTTATTTAACATAGACAATCTGGAAAACATATTTGAACCCATTTGGGCCATTTCATTTAATTTATTCTTATAATCTGAAGAGTCAACCTATCTGTATTAACTAAAGTATTCAGAGAGGTGTTAACCCGTTCAATTTATTTAATTGTTATAAACTTTTTTAAGACTAAACAAGGGAAAAAAGTCTCCATTTTACAAAGTAGAAAGGAAAGCAGAGAAGAGGTTGAGTCACTTGCCCAAGGTCATCCAGCAACCAGCAGAAAACCAGGCCTTGAGATCTCTGTCCATGCCCTAGAACTCTGTGTACTAACCACACTATGCAGTCAGCTTTACAGTCTGGAAGCCTACAAAAGTCAAGATGGTATGCTTCATGGTAGCAAAAGAAGGAAAAACACTGGGCTATTCTCACAAAAAGCTAGAGGCAGGCGCCTGCTGTAGAAAAAAAACTGACAGCTTCAGTTGGAAGGCTTTCTACCCCATTCTCCAAAACAAGCTAAGTGAGCCAAATGAATTCAACTTCTTACCGTATATTTCCGGGGAGTGACTTAGGGGAGACAATTAGTAAAATCAACAAACAGGAAATATTCACGACTCATATCCCACACTAGCTGAAGGACTCAACCTAACATCCATATACTCCTACCATCTTCATTTTTATTAATGGGCCAAAAAGGGATGCAAATTGAGCCTACATTTGTATCCCTGGCTTGATAAGATGGCTAGAGGCTTCAGTCCAACAAGACCATGCATGCTTTTTCTCAAGATTAATAGTCATGGAAGTTTCAACGTGCCTCCCTTCCCTGAGAGTGAAACTATTACAAACCACAATTTACTTGAGAGATTTTGGGTTTTTAACATCCTTTCCTTATAACACCAGAACGCTTTCATTGAGTGTCTTTACGTGCAATATATTATTGAACTAAATGTCTCACAACAGCCACACATTTTTAAAATTACCTCATGGAAAAAAAGACAGTAAGACTCTATACAGGGGAATGATGTTAACATCATTAAAGAATCACTTATCTTAAAATAGACACCATAAAGTTCTCATTGCCATAATTTGGCAAAATCAATCACCTACACAGCCCCCAATTTATAGCAAGGTCAATATATTTTTCAATAACTTAATTTTAGGATGAAGAGTAAACAATACTCCATTTACAAAAACGTCACTGATAAATGGCTCAGATTACCTAAGAAAGCATATCGAACATTATCCTAAGGGAAATGGGTGAGTAGTTGGTACTGGTCAAAATAATGCTAACAACAATACTGATTAAGGGTTTTCTAAGAACCTACAACCTAATTGTATTGCCCCAAATGTTGGCTCTGTAAAGAAGGAGTAAACAATGTGGGCAAATGTAGAGAAGATTAAAGCACTGTATGTTGACATGAAGGGAAAATGTTGATGAGACTTCTGTGAGCTAAAAGTGTTTGACAAAAGATGCAATCTTTCACGGATGCAAAATAACCCTGCAAGTTTATTCAGGGATTGGTCAAAGGACAAAAGCATGTTAAGTGCCCTTCTGAGAGAAGAATATTCACGCAAGCATTATTCCCAGTATTACGTACTCTAATTCGTCCTGTATTTTATAGTTAGTATTTCATAAAAGTACTTTTTAAATAGCCATTTTAATTTACTTTCGTAATGATCCTACACTCCTAATTTGCTGTTTATCTATTAACATCCTTGACACTCTGTGTATCTCCTTAACATATCCAATGACATGGAACACACTACCTTTTCAAGTATTTCAACACAGAAACATAGAAAGCATTGTTCTCCTTCTAGGTCATGACAGAGGTCAGACCTTAGGAGAAAACAAGTCCGAGTGGGCATGTGGCTGACAGACATTATCTGAAGAATCATTTTTAAGTCATTTGAAGTTTAAAGGGTCATTGGACCCTTTTGAGAGTATGTCCAAAGAATTGCCATCTGAAATCTGAAAACCAGAGGATTTAAGTGATAGGTGAGAGGGATGGATACAATATTTAGACCAGAGATGAGAAGTCTACAAGGAAACTTGAAAGGTGTCCAAATATTTGAAGACATGTCAAGTAAAAGTAGGTATAAACAAGATCTTACAAGAGCGGACAGGATTCAATAGGTAGAGGTTAGAGAAAACCAAATTTCACCTGAACTTACTAACAGCCAGAACTATACAAGAGCACTGGTCGCCTCATTGGACAGAAAGAGTCTGGCAGGAACCGCTGACCATCTCTGTCAGGTTGCTACAACGCAGTGCACAGGGAACCGAAGTGGGTGGCTTCCCAAGTCTGCTCACATTTGCCTACTTCTGTGCTTACAGGATCTGGGGCAAAACAATCCATTTACCTCTCAATTTTTAAAACTGTGGTAAAACAGTAGCATTATAATTTTGTGGTAGTATAAGAAAGGAGGAAAAGATCTGTCTTGCAGAGATAATGAAGCATTATACTGCCCTATGCCTGTGGTAGGTGTCTTAAAATTAACCTGATTAAAATGCATAAATATGGGATGGAAGAGTGAAGATCTTTATAAGACGCATGATGGAAGGATAAACCCCACGAAAGCCTTTGGAACCATCAGGAAGCAAAATACATGAAAGTGCCATGAGCACCCTAAAAGGCACCACTATGATCTGAGAGCAGAGGTACAGGTTACCCACGAGATGAGAGTCTAACTCCCAAAGAGCAGCTTAGCCACTGGAAAGTCTGGCTCTAACTCGTAGTTGTGAAAGCTTTTTAAGCTGCCAAAATATTTCAGTCACATGAAAACTGAGGTTGTCAGGCTTCCTTAAAATTCCATTCTTCAAAAATAAGCCTCTCATCCCTAGAGAGACTAATTAAAAACAAAAATCTCCATTTCTAACCATCTATGCTTTTGGTCAGAAATACTAATGAGAAACTAGACTCTCAGATAAAAGGCTACTTAACAGATTAGTCAACCCACCCTCCACCCGCTGGCACCACCAGCCCACCTCCCTTGGAATCTAACCCCACTGAGAGACAAAAGAAACACGCCTCAAGTGATTCACACCAAGACGAATGGTTCCAAACCCCAGCACAGAGAATTGTAGTACTATTACTATATATGGTAACTGTCACACCTCAATATCTCCATCTTCAAAGATGGAAGCCTACTCCCCATATTTTTTCCTTCTCACCAATTCAGTTAAAGAAGAGTCTGAGGGCACCTGGGTGGCTCAATCAGTTAAGCGTCTGACTTCAGCTGAGACCATGATCTCATGGCTTGTGAGTTTGAACCCCACATTGGGTTGTGTGCTGACAGCTTGGAGCCTGGAGCCTGCTTCAGATTCTGTGTCTCCCTCTCTCTCTGCCCCTCCTCTGCTCGTTCTCTCTCTCTCTCTCTCACTCTCTCTCTCTCTCAAATAAATAAACATTTAATAAAATGAAAGAAAAGTTTGGAAAATGTCAAATGGATTTAATACAAAGTAGCATCAGAATTAATGATATACTGAGGTTTCCACCACTGAAAACTCATAAGCAGTTCCATAATTATAAGAACTGAAGAACAATAAGAGCCAAGAGAAAGGGGTCATTTTATTAGTTTCCAAATGTGACATGAGAAATCAGAAATTAATAGAAAAATGCCCTAACAGAAGATCACTACATAACATTGTTAGCAATATGAATATAACCAAAGGGAAATTAATGATCAGAAGCAGAGCACCAGTACCCTGCAGCTTTCAGAAAGAAACTCAGCAAGAACTCATTTATCTAGCACTGTAGGAGGCTGGGTCACTCAACATATTTGAGAGTTCACCCAGCTCTTACCTTTAAGCAATAATATTGCATTTCAAACACAGTGCATAGAACAGAAATTAATCTCCTCATGATGATGGATAGAATGCGGAATATCAATTATAATACCATACGAACAAGGCAGATATCTATTTTGTCTCTACATTAACTGACTACAAACTGCTGTGATTTTTAAATATTCTTATATGCTTTTTATTGTTTTTCTTTTCCCATAGAGTGCCTTGTTCTCAGGCTATGATTGTATCAGCTTTCGTCTTGCCAACATCTCTACCTCTGACATCCTAACTTTGCCCACCCCCACATCTAATGTGAGCTATGACAGCAAGTAAACACATTTGTAAAAATTCTGGGTAAAAGGTAAAGGCACATGATCAAGGGCCTCATAGTCTCTCCTACAGGATTAGTGTGTGTCTGCTTTTAGGCACTGGGTTTATGGCTGTTCCCTCAAGCTACTTAAAAGTCTTTTTCTACCTACTTCAAGATTCTCAGCCACATGATGGAAAATGGAGATTCTACAGAACCTAATCTCTGAATATATGGAAAGTTCATTCATATATTATGGGACAAGAAATACATTTTTATTTCACACCTTCTATATGCTGCTGTGGTTGTGAAAACAGATATAAAAGGCAGCGTGGTGAGAGACATAGGTGAGGACATTAAAAACTACAACCCAAGAAAGCAGCTCTGAAAACTGGATGTAGTGCCCTGTGAACACTGAGAAGGTGACAAGACAGACTTAAAAGATGACAGGAGGGGCGCCTGGGTGGCTCAGTCAGTTAAGCGTCCAACCTCGGCCCAGGTCATGATCCCATGCTTCATGGATTCAAGCCCCGTGTCAGGATCTGTGCTGACAGATCGGAGCCTGGAGCCTGCTTCAGATTCTGTGTCTCCCTCTCTCTCTGTCCCTCCCCTGCTTGCGCTCTGTCTCCCCAAAATAAACAAACATTAAATAAATAAACAAATAAATAAATAAAAGATGACAGCAAAACAGGTCAGGAAAAGCTTCCTGGAAGAGAAAACTTGTAAACTGAGTGTTGAAGACTAGTCAGAGCTCAGATCCATCCAGGGGAAGGAGGCGCAGAGGAAACCCCATACGCCAAGGCACTGCAGTAACAAAGAACAGGAGGTTTTCTGGGAACCACAATCAATTTGGTATAGCTGGGCTATCCTGTCTGTGTGAAGAAAATGGCAGAAAATGATGAGACAGCACACCAGGATCTGATAATGGGGGACCAAATATGTCATAATAAGATTTTACATTTTGTCTCAGGAGCAATCCGAAAGCACTGACAGAATTGAACTATGAGTGGTAAGACCAAGAAGTTTTTCAGATTGAAAAATTACCCTGGCAAGAAGGAAGGACTTCAAAGGAGCAAGAGGACACTGTGTCCTGGGGAGAAATGATGCTAGTCTGAACAAGGCAATGAGAGTGGAAAATAACAAATGGTTCGAGAGGTACAGCAGGTGGCCCAGCCTACAGCAAAGTGGGTTTAAATGGGGGTGTGGAGGGTGGGGGAAACAGAGGGAGAGAAAAGAGAGTAGCAGCTATGGAAAGTAAAAAAGGTAAACACCAGAGAGGTTACAAAAAGTTACTATAAAACTCAGCTAGTGGATGTCTGTTCTACTTACAAAACTGGAGAAATAACATACTATTTGATTATGGTAAAAAGAAGATAAAGCTGGCAAAAGAAAAGTCTAGGAATACAGGTATTTTACTAGAAACATTAAAAAGGAATTTCCTGTGTAAAAGATTATGAATAACTTCTTCTGATATCTGTATTATTTTATTACATCATTTAATAGTGAGATAGAAAACCTACTACATTCCCAAATGCTAAAGGATAGTTTTCCTTTATTCCACACAATCTCTGACGTAGATGAGACTGGTTACGCCATCCTCCCCCTTCCTTCTCTTGACATCTCTGCCAGATGATCAAGTCTCTCCCATTAATGAGATTCTCACATCCAAAAAAGGCAGTTCATTTCATTTTTTGATAGTCCCAACTAATTTAAAGTCCCTTTAAGGATAAAACTGATATACAGTCTTTTTTACTTTGACAGATAATCACTTCCCTGCAACTTCCACCAAGGATTTCCAAATACTATGCCCTAGAGTTTCACATCATGAATCAAAGCAATTCTTAAAGCACCTTTAAAACATAAAAATAAAACAAGCAGTTGATTTCTTCTGATAATTGACTTATTGATAATCAATAACCAGGTATTTTTGTCCTTGTCAGTTAGTTGTCAGTCATGTAGGCTGTATTTATCACATGCAGTATTTGTCCAGTTATGGTTGTTTCTCTAAGTCTTTACTGACGTTAGGGTAGAAGATCCATTATAGCTGCCAGTTACATAACTCATTTTCCTTGATTTACTGGCAAGAAATCATATTAATTTTGCTCCCCAACAATGAAAGCATCTTTGTCATCGGAAGTTTGGTAAACTCTACTGGAAGAATTTATTATTTTAAAAAGCTTACGTTCCTTTCTTTCTCATCCCCAATTCTGACTTGTGGTTACTGGTAAAAGAAATACAAGAGGTACTCAGGCTGAAAGTGCTAAATTCATTCACTCAAAAATACAACTTGTGTAGGAAATTTCTGATGTTTTGCTCAGTGACCCAGGACTCTATATAATGAAGTCAATACTTTCCATTTTCTACTTCACAATTCAATCAGTTGAATATTAGGCTTTAGAAATATCACATTCAATGTCAGCTATCATCATTATCGTTCAATATTTTTCAGTGGTTTTAGTCAAATGAGAAAATATATAGAGAGTACAAGAAACAGAATTGGTCTTACTTGCAGAATAAGATGACCAACCTAGAAAATCAACTAAGAAACTACTGAAATGAATAAGATTTTGGTGAAAAGACAGTACACAGACTGAACTGTAGAAATCACCATGCTTCTTATTAAAAAAGAAAAAATGAAAAACGTAACAGAGAAGATTTCCAGCTCAAGCCGATAGACTGAATATATGCTTTTGTAGCCTTTCTCTCCCAAGACAGGAAATGAATACAAAAGGGAAAAACCTGTAATAGTCAAAACAACGTTAGGGAGGAGTAGTGATTACTACACAAGAGAGACTAAAACAAGTGTCTTGTGGACATGTGATGAAGGTACAGACGAAGAGAAGCCAAAGCCCAGACCCATGGGAGAGGGAGGGAGTACGAGGGAAGAGGAAGCCAATCTCCCCTGAGACCCCAGATGGGCTCACCAGCAGGTGTGGAAGGTGGGTGTAAGAATTGGGAGTGAAAACAGGGGAATTAAATAAAGCAGCTGTACCAATTGCCCCACTCCCCCCAAATAAAACACATCTTTCCAACCCTGACCCCAGAGACAAGCCAGGCAAAGAAGACAGTCTGTGATAAAACCGTTCAAACTGCCTACAAAGATAGGCCTATTCTGGGAGGGTTGAGAGGGTTGAGAGGGTTGCCAAAAGGCAAGCCTAGCTATTTGTTTATCTGGAGTCACCCACTCCCCTCATGCCTATGGACAGACTTCCCATTCACTCACCCTAAAGCAAAGTCTCACCCGGGTGCACAGATCTGCTCAGCTCTTCCCACAGAGATGCCTACTGAGGAAAGAGACCTACAGGAAAACAGCCAGTCAGAACTCCAAAATAATTAACAAGAAGAAAAAATTTATATTACAAAAGAAACAAACTATTGAATAAACAGATAATTTACAGAAGAGAAGTTTTAAAAGCCTATTATTTTGTAATATAAATAACTTGCATATTATATGGATATACCCAGCAGAACTGTAGACATGGCATGAAACAAAACAACAACGAAGTACAAAAAGAACGGAGCATAAGAAAAAAACTGATTGTTGAAATTAAAATATTCAATATAAGAATTAAAAGAAAAAAGAGAGAAAATGCTTAAAACACTACAAGAACACAATGGGACAAAAACTGAGACACAAAAGATGAGAGAGCATCAATCCAGAAGGTCTATTATCCCATTGATAAGTTTTTGAAAAGAAAATCTAGAAAAGAAAAAGGATATAATTATTTTTAAATAAGTAATAAGTTCCCAGAGGAAATGCATGAGAGGCAAAACAAGATGAATGAAAGAGACTCTCATTGAGCCTCGCACCTATGGCATTTCAGTATAAAAGGAACAAAATAAAAAAAAAAAATCATAAAAGTTTCTAGAAAAACAAACACACAAAACAATCACTTACAGAAGGATGAGAATCACACTGGCATCACATTTTTTATCCCAACACAAGTATAAAAAAAAGTATTATCTTCAAACTTGTAAGTGAAAGTTACTATAAACCTAGAATTCTATAGCCAGCCAAATATCAATTCAGCGTGAATGCAAAATAAACACATTTTTTCCAAATGCAGGTGTTGAAAGCCTCCCCCCCCACACACAACTTCTGCTTGATGAATTATTTATGTTTCTCAGCAAGATGACAGAGAAAACCATGAAAGAGAAAGTCACAGGACCCAGAAAACAATGTCTTCAAGAGTGCAATGGAGAATTATCCCTGAAGATGAATTTGCAGCAGATTTAGAGAATGGTAGTCAAGGCTGGTAGAGGAGGTCAGAGGACTCCTGGAGGGAATGTGGACTCCAAGTGATGGTATTGATCTTCAAGATATGTTAAAGGCTGATTATGCTTTTTCAAGGAAAAAAGAAGAGGTAATTCAAAATCCTAAAAAATCTAGAATGATTCAGAAGAATGCTATGGCCAAAAATAAAGCATCTAAAGTGTGACAAGATTTTGTGGAATTAATGAACTATAAAAGAAAAAGGCAAACCATTTGTTCTAGAAGCCAAGAATATCTCCTTTTGGGCACCCAGGGTCAGAGACAATAAAATCTTACCCCTCGGTCAACATAAAATAAAAATATTTATGTTATCATAATAACATCAAGAGTGTTTACTGGTTTTTAACTTTTACAATCAAAAGTTTGGAAGATTTAATTATGGTTACAGAACAGAATTCAATGTTGTCAGTCTCAGAATTCAATGTTGTCAGTTTATTTTTATGTGTAAAAATAAATAGTTGCTATAAGACAGTACTTGGGAGAGGGGAGAGAGGAGAGAGGTGAAAACAGGTAGAGGGCATTAATGTCACCTTATACAGTGAAATGTGGAGGCATACTCAGAAAAAATTAATAGAACAAGAGATTTAAAACTAATGAAAATCAAAAGACAATCAGTGGAAGAGATTACAAAGCTAAAAACTGGGGAAATGTTAAGGTGAAGCTAATAGATAATGCAAACACATGTATGTCAGAATGAAGAATAATGTTTAAAATTGATAAATGAAGGTATACACACATTGATACATACACTTATGTATGTATAGATGTGTATATACATATGTGAATATGTATGTATTAGACCTTTCACTGTGGGATAACCCAAAACTTTTGAACATACTCTCCACATTCTAAAAGTTTCCTTGATTATTAATCCCACTTTCTCAAGGTAGAATGCAAAAAACTATTGTCCAGTCTCCATCACAGCTAACATAAAGATGTAACCTAGGTGCTGTCAATCAAACCCAATTCACCAGTGAATTACATGAGGGACTGGGCAAGGGGAGTCCAATTTTCTGGCAAAAGGTACGAAGCCTATTTTTAGGTTAAAGACACCAGCAGCTGGCCTACTCATGTTGGCATATATGCAATTCGCCCTAGCCCATTAATGTTTTATGCTGCTAAGAAACACAGTAAGAGGCAAAGCATAACCATAAAGCTGAGAGCCTCAGTGAAAAACAGTTCCATACACTATGCCTCTTGACTCAGGCCAGCCCATCTGCTCTGTTTTAGAAGTGTTTATTACATGGTTCTCCCAACTTTTATGAATTTTGCCCTTAACTCCATAACTCAGCAGGTTCACTTCTTCCTGACTCTAGTTACAAACCCTTTCTTGCTCTAGTAACAAAGCTGTGTATGTTTTAAGAGATCTGCCTAACCTTCTTTTTTCCACAGACCCTGTTATTTTTGATACTTGTTTACAATTCAGGCCTTTTCAGAAATGAATAAAGTATTATAGCCAAAATAATTGTACAGTGCAGTTTCTTAGAGATATGGAAGTAGCCATCAGAACAAAATAGAGAAGTGGTTAAAAGTGGCTGGTTTGGGGTGGTCCTAGAAACAGGGATGGAAAATGTTGCTTTGCATTATATGCTCCATTAAACTGTATGTGTTATTGACATGTTAATGTATGACTTTAATTTTTTTTTAATCTCTTCTATTACACACAGAAAAAGGGGGGAAACAGGAAAAACTAATAACAATGATGTTATTCACAATATCAACAGAAATGCAAAAAATACTGAAAAAGAAACTTAAAATGTGTAACAACTACATTAAAAAACATGTAACTTAAACATATAAAAGAAAACAGGCAGGATGCCTGGGTGGCTCAGTCGGTTAAGCATTATACTTCGGCTCAGGTCATGATCTCCCAAACCATAGGCTCGAGCCTTGAATGGGGCTCTGTGCTGACCACTCAGAGCCTGGAGCCTGCTTCAGATTCTGTGTCTCCCTTTCTCTTTCTGTCCTTCCCCCACTCATGCTCTGTCTGTCTCTCTCTCTCTAATAAATAAACATAGAAAGAAAGAAAGAAAGAAAGAAAGAAAGAAAGAAAGAAAGAAAGAAAGAAAGAAAGAAAGAGAAAGAAAGAAAGAAAGAGGAAGGAAGGAAGGAAGGAAGGAAGGAAGGAAGGAAGGAAGGAAGGAAGTTAGGAAGGAAGGAAGAAAGAAGGAAAGAAAACAAACAGGGGGTGCCGGGGTGGCTCAGACGGTTAAGCGTCCAACTTCAGCTCAGGTCATGGTCTTGCTGCTTGTGGGTTCGAGTCCCACATTGGGCTCTGTGCTGACAGCTCAGAGCCTAGAGCCTGCATCAGATTCTGTGTCTCCTCTCCCTCTGCCCCTCCTCTGCTCACACTCTGTCTCTGTCTCTCAAAAAGAAATAAACATTAAAAAAAAATTAAAAGAAAACATAAACAGAGAGAAAACCAAATTCCTGTAAGAAAAGCAACAAAAGTGTGTGACAGAGAATGTATGTATTTGGAAGGGCTGACTATCTATGACAGATAAGAGCAGTTTCAATTTTGGAGTAGATAAATTATAGAGGCAAATGGTATTATTCCCCAATTTTATTTTTTAAGAAACTTTGTAGATCACAGTTTCAATAGAGTTTTAAGTTAAATTATAACAGCTAGACACTGCAAAACTAGAGTGTTATAATAGAAAAGGCAAGGCAAACTTACCAATTATAGTATAAATGCTACAATTTCCTAAGTGTAAGTACCAGTTTAATGGCCATCCAAAAAAAAAAAAAAAAGAAGAAGAAGAAGAAGAAAAAGCCAACGAATGTAGACTTCTTACATTACAGCGAAAATGTTCAACTAAGAACACAAAGTACCTATGAGCTTTTTTCACTATGAAATGAGGTAATGGATTTCTTTCTTTTCACTGCTATTCTTAACAGCGAAAGCAAATAGTTTCAACAAAATAAAATCTTGAGTGAAACTCAAATAATTTAAGTGTATAAGGGGACACATCAAATAGGATTAGAAATGGAAAAATGTAATTATAAAATTTAATCTTGCTCTCTCCAGTTCATGTAGAAAGGAAAATAATAATGCCAAATGAAATGAAATATGGTAATGTGATTTACGAGGTATATACAGTATTCAGGAATGTTATATTCTTTAAAAAATGTTACACAGGTGGGCAAATGTGAAAGAAAATTCTTGAAGTGTTATAAAATATTTGCAAGCTCAAGTTTAGAAGCTTTTCATCAGCAAAACTCAAATGATACTTTCTAAAGCATGAAGTTAGATAATTGTAAAATAACTATCCTAACATGAGGCATGGTTATACTATGAAAATGTCAGCATGCCAGGATTGAAGACCTAAGATTGAACTGCAGTTCTGCTACTTATTAGCCAAGTGACTTCCGGAGGTTTCTATGCTTTCTGAGACACAGTTTCCTCATTTCTAAAATGCGAATAGAAATTCTTAGCCTAGAGAATGGAAATGACTACATCAGAACACAACAGTTCTGACAGAAAGCCCAGCATAAAATAAACAGAAACTACCCCTCCCCATAAATACATTTCTATTGCCAATATCATCTATACTTGCAAGTTACATACAAATTATAGCATCAATCACAGTTGTTTCATCACATCTGAAAAATATTTACAAATTCTGCTCAAACTCTGCTTGAAAAGATGCATGCTTCTCAAAGGCAAAGGCCAAGAGCCCAGTGATCTCAGCAGCTTTGTGACCCAGATGGAGCAAGTTACTCTACCTTCTCCAAACCTAGTTTTTTCACCTATAAATAATGACACTGGTGTCTAATTAGCAGAACTGTTGTGAATACTAAAGGAGGTATGCAGAAAATATGTTGTTTTAAACTCTTATTTACCATCCATTCGCCAGGCACTATGTTAAAACTTGTTCTATTACATATATTATACAAAGTTAGATCAGACCCCAGTTATTATCTTAATCTTTCTCAAAACATATCTAAAACATAAGTCTTACCAAAAATAGACCACGTAGCAGGGGTGATACTTTCAGGGTATTTTTTCCTACAGAAATTACCACTTTCTCCTTTAATTTCTTTCACTGAAAAACTGAATTATTATTACATTATTATTATTACATTTTGTGCTATTTTTGAAATTTAATAAGATCATTCAACAAATATTTACTGAGTATCTTCTCTACGCTGTACACTCTTCAAAATTCTGAAGGATACAGTAATAAAATTCACAAAACTCCCCTGCCCTCATGGAACTCAGAGGAATCTTCCAAGAGCCACCATGCAGGACAGTAGATGTAGAAGTCATATCCCAAATATAGCATCCAAAAACCTAGAACTCTCTCCAGTTAGCACAACTAACTAGTTGTGGTCATGACAAAGAAAATCCTATAGGAACGAGGAGCTGGCAAAGGTGGACCCAAGTTCCAAATGGTCAGCCTTCCTATTTTGGAACAGAACAACTGTTCTTATCAGACAGGGTGACCTTGCCCTCCCTGTCTGCATTCTTGGCAAGGTCAACCCACATCCAGAATAATTCCAAACTAAAAATGATAATTTCATTACTCCTAAAGTTAAGCATTTAATTTTTACCCCAGACAATATTAAGTCTAAAAAAAGATTTTTGAATCATTTCTTAAATAGATTTTTGATATTAGAAGCTTATTATAGTCATGAAAGAAATATACAAAATGTTAAAATTATTTATAGTCTACATCAGAAAAATATATATCACTCTCAATAATTAAACACAACATGGTAAATCAGTAACACTTTTAAACCTAAATATCCTTGCCGTGTTAAACAGACATATCATCTGGACATATTCTTTGATTACATGTGTTTACAAAAAGCTTATTTAGAGAGTGAAAAAGAAGAGCAGAGGGAGGTTCCTAATTTGTTTTCAGCCTAACAGATCATCAGTTCTGATAAACACATTAAAGAAAACATTTGGGTTAGATTATAATATGTGTTCTAGGGAAAAAAATGCTCTCATACTATTTATTCAGAACTACAACATAAAATATGCTTAATTTACAATGACAGAGCCAGGCCCCACTATGGAAGCCTGGTTTCCATGAAACTTGGCTTAAGAGAGGCCTCTAGTGGATATAGGTAATCATTAGCTTTTCTTCCCACCCCAGCCCCCACACTCTAGTATTGCTCTAGTTCTCATTCATTCTCAGATTCTCTCTCTCCCCTATACCTCACGAACTAAAATCCTCAAGCCAAAGAGCTAGTATTCAATCAGTGAATTATTCAATCAAGTCCAAGAAATCAAGTAAAAACAATGTATATAACAGGTAGTACTAAACCATTGTAGATTGTCTAAAGACAAATTCTCCAACTGCCCCATAAAACCAATTTAGAGCCATTCAGTACAAAGTATACACCCTAAATACTACCTTGCTAGTGTTGGCAATCTTAATAAAAATGAAATCTAAGGTAATCTAAAATCAACGCTATGAAAATAAAAATAAACTCAAAGGCTACAAAATTACAATTAAAGTCATAAAATATAACCCTTATGAGTTTATCTTGATCTTCAATGGTAATATGAGTCTGCTGAAACTGTTTTGCACTATTCACAAATACACTAACACCAGGTACAGATATAGAGAGCAAACAAACTTGGTTCTTTATGTATAAATGATTAGACACACCCAAATGTGTTTAACTTCTTCCCAGTTCTGCTCCTGTGATAAACCTTTCCTTTTTTATTGAAGGACTCAGCTCCCAGAACCTCCTGCCGTGACCCCAGCTGCCAATCTCAGAACCTGCCTTACCTTTATCCATGGTCCCAATTTGTTCTTTTTTTTTTTTTTTAACATTTATTTATTTGAGAGAGAGAGAGAGAGAGAGCGAGCGGGAGTGATGGAGGGGCAGAGAGAGAGGGAGAGAGAATCCCAAGCAGGCTCTGAGCTGTCAGCACAGAGTCCCACATGGGGCTCGAACTTACAAACGCTGAGATCATGACCTGAGCTGAGATCAAGAGTCAGATGTTTAACCAACTGAGCCACCCAGGCACCTCACCAGGGAGGTCTTTTAAAGCAAGAATGGAAAGAGCTGGAGTGCAAGGACAGGAGAAGAGGATGTTAAATCCTCCCTCCTGACTATAGTCACTTCCTCAGGCTACAGTGCAATTACTTCCAGCTGCTATCCCACATTATAGTATCACAGAGGCCTTGCCCTGCTCCTAAGATGCCCCCAAAATACTAAGACTACAGGTACCTCAACATGAAGCCAAAGAACAACCATTTGCATCGATGGGCACATCACCATCTTTCGGGGTGGAAAGGGAAAAGAGCAGGAAAGCAAGAGAGGTAGAGAGAAGAGCAAACAGGTAGAGAGGAAGTTCCTGTCTACACCATTTCCAAAATTTAAAAACGTAATGACCCATCCCCTGAGTACCTCTGAAAAAGTAGATTACTTTGGGGGAGAGGGGAAAGCGGTGAGGCTTTGAGACAGTGTGTTGTACCAGTCTGTTTGAATCGACAAAACCCCTCATAGGAAGCAGTGCATAATAGCTGTGACGGATGTTAAAAGTCACAGATCACTCCTGAGACCAGTAGAAAGGCCAAAGGGAACAGGCCCAGGCTGAACTCTTCCAGCTCTAAATTCCATAACAATGACCCACCTGCAAAGCAGGCAAGGAAATAAGAGGAGAAAGGTTCTGAAAAGCCCAAATTAGTATCATAAGGTTTAAAGAGTAAAGCATGTGTTCTTGATTCATGAGAAATCATTACAGGCCTTCCCTGGCCAATGTACAAGTCTCAGTTATAAAGTCTGGTCATCTGGATCCCATGCACAGCTGGTGATGATATGACAGCAAAAGATAAAAGAACACTTAAATTTAAAAAGGCTTAAAACCATGAAATTAAGCACAGAAATATATCCATGAAGTAAACAACCATATACCTTAATAAATGTAAATGTCTTAACACAGTGTAACAACTCATGTTTGTTTGGACTAAATTATTTTCAAAAGATGAAATTATATACATTATGTTTTCCTTGAGAAAGTATAAGCGAAAAGGTTTTGAAAATATTGACATGCAAAAGGTTAAGTAGTTTTGAAAGCTGCTACACAGAAGTAGTGACTCTCATCTATGCAGAAAATTATAAGAACACATTTCTCAGAAATTACAGATAACTGAGGTTAAGTATAGTCAATTTCACTTTGATTTTTAGAATAAATTGGTCCTATTGTAATGAGAATTCAAATGATAATTTGTATATACCATTATGAAAAATGGACAACGGTCAAGAAAAATAAAACAAATTAAAACTAAGGTCAAACTAAAACTTAAAAATAAACGCTTCAGCTTAAAATAAAAATTTTTAAGTTTATGTATTTATTTTGAGAGATAGTGTGCACATGCTCATGAGCCGGGGAGGGGCAGAGAGAGAGGAAGAAAATCCCAAGCAGTCTCAGCACAGGTCAGCCCAGAGCCCGACACAGGCTTTGAACTCACGAACTGTGAGATCATGACCTGAGCCTAAATCAAGAGTCAGTCACTTAACCGACTGAGGCACTGAAGCGCCCTGACATAGATTTATTCATAAAGCAATATTTTAGAGTTACTTTTTACGCATTTATATAAGCAACAAAAATAAGAAAAAGTACAAAAATCAAAACATTTCAATAGTAAACAGTTTTCATAGCATATTATCAAATTTTCTTTTGCTGATATTTGTATTAATTCCACAGCAAATATCTACTGAACACCAAACCTATGCCAGGCATTTTTTCAGGTACTGAGAATTCAACAGTGACCCAGCAGACAAAAGCCCCTACCCTCACAGAACTTACCTGCTAATGGGGGAAGAAAATAGACAGTATAAATAATAAAGTTACATAATAGGTTAGATCATTTAATCTCTCTAGAAAAAAAAAAAGGAAGAAGGGGTAAAACAGAGTCTTGGTAAAAGGGATGGGATCTAATATTAAGTAAGCAGGTCAAAGAAGGCTTGAATGAGAAAATGGTATTTGAGTGGTGACCTAACACATTGGCTTGGCTGAGAGTCCATGAAGAGCATTTCCTGAAGGGGGGATGGATGATGGGGTGAGGAATGTGGTGAGACGAAGTAAAACCCTGTAGACTTTGCTAAGAAACTTGACCTTTCCACTAAATTTAATGGGAAACTACTGAGGCCATTTGAGACTAGAAGGGAAATGATGTGACTCACATTTGAAAGCATCAGTTCTGTCTTGGGCAAGTAAAGTGCAGAAGCAAGACTAGTTTGAGGCTATGGCCAAAACCCAGGTGAGAAATGCTCACAGTGTGGACCAGGATCAAGGGTAACAGCATTAGAGGTGATGGTCAGATTTCTGGACATATGGTGTAGACAAGGCAGCAGGATCTGCTTTGGAATTGAATGTAGGCAGGCAAAACATGAAAGGGAGAGGAATAAAAAAAAGGCTCCAAGGAGTAAAGGCAAACCCTTATTTATTTAAATAATTAGCAGAATTTAATCTTCAACTAAAGTAATGCATGTCAAAGCTCTGTGTCAGAGCTCTCTTCTCCTCTCCATAAACATATGGAAATCACCCACACCTTATGAATTGTCGTTTTTCTTTTCTTTTTTGCACTGTTATGTAGTTGATTCTATGTTGAATGACAATATTATTCTTGAATCCTGAGTTTCTTTCAAAGACTGTCATCAAGTGCTTATTATCCATAGGCAGCGTCTCTGAATTTCTACACATTAAAAACAACAGCAACAACAACAACAAAAAACTTCATTTCAAGCTGGATAGCACCTCACACCTAACTCTATGCCTGGCCATTGTTTGTTTGTTTGTTTGTTTTAACTTGTAGCTCGCTTTTTAACTCACTTTGAATGTGGTCTGTATCTCAGCAGGAAAGTCCACTCAAGCCCTCAACACTTAATCATGGTTCTTATACCTGGGGAGCTTGGGAAGAACAGCTCTACTTAGGGGTATGGGTTTCTGGCTGAATAACGGAAAAAACTCCTCCTGGTCAGAGTACACCAAAGCTCTAAGTCTATAAAAAGCTAACCAATGGCAGCACAGCAGTCCATCTTCACTCCAGTACAACGCGGTAACTACTATAACCTTGCAACATATCTTGACTTACGGTATGTGCGTTGGTTGCTTGCATCTTCTCTAATTTCTCTGAATAATATTTTGTGATTTTCTGTGTAAAGCTGTTACATATGCATCACTCAATTTCTCCCTAGATGTCTGATTCTTTGGTATTTTTGCAAAATGTTTTCAATTTATTTTCTATTTGTTGCTGGTACATAAAAATACAATTATTGTATATTGACCTTGTTTCCAGGGGTGTTGGTACACTTAATTCTAATAATTTGCCTACCGATTCTTGTAGATCTTCCTACATACAAATCACATTATCTATGAATACTAAATTTTACTTCTTCTTCCCAATCCATATGATCTTTGTATCTCTTGCGTTTATGTATGGGCATCCTTGTTGCATTCCTGGATCTCAGTGGGAAAGTGGTCAAAATTTCACTAGGAAATATACTTTTCGCTGCAGGCTTTTTATAAAAAGCTCTTCATAGCTACAAGATAAAGTTACCCTTTATCATATTAATAGAATTCCATTCTATTTCTAGGCTACTAAGAAATTTTCATTATGAACGGATATTGACTTTTAACAAATGTTTTTCTGTATTATGAAGATCATCAGGATTGTTTTTCCCATTTTCTGTTCATGTGGGAAATTGCATCAACCACTGTGTGAATGTTTATGAATGTCAAACACCCTTTGAATACTTGAAATAAACCCTCAGCTTTGTCTCTTGATATATGGCTGGATTTGACTTTCCAATATTTTGTTTCAGATTTTTACATCTACATTCTTAAGAAAAAATTGTCTATTATTTTGCTTCATATACTGTCAGAAACAGGTTTGATATGAATATTAAGCCAGCCTTATAAAAAGACTGTGGAAGTTTTTCCTCTTGTTCTATTTTCTGTAAGAATTTGTATAAGAATTGTGTTTTAAAGAATTCACCAGTAAAGCCCTATGAGTCTAGGGTTTTCCTTATATAAGCATTAGTAAAAATGGATTAAATTTCTTTGATATATGACTATTGAGATTACGTAATTATTATTTTGAAAACATTATATTTTTGCAGGAGTCTGTCCATTTCACCCAAACTTATTTGTAAAATTATTCATGATATCCTCTCAATATCTTTCTGTTGTCTGTATTCTCTGCTTCTTCATACGTGATATTTGTCATTTGTTTTTGTCCTATTTTTTTCATTAGTCTTCCTAAAGGCTTATCAAGTACATTAATCTATTCAAAGATCTAAATTTTACTTTATTAAGCTTCTCTATTGTACATTTTCTGTTTTACTGATTTCTACTTTTTATCACTACACTTATTCCATTTTCTCTAGGTTTGATTTTCTTTCTGGAATGGAAATTCATATCATTAATTTTTTTGTTCTTATTCCTGTTTTCTAAATATATGTATTTGCACAGTCATACTGTTCTGTCTGAGCATGGCTTTAGCTGAATCTTGACATTTTTGATATGTAATAACTTCATAACACTTCAGTATTTTTCTAATTTCTATTGCAGTTTACAACCCATGATTTAAACGTAAATTATTTAATTTGTAAAAAGTTGAGGCTTTTCTGGTATTTTTTATTTCAATTTCTAACTGAATTCCACTGTTCAAACATACTCTAAATGACTTCAAACTTCAGAGGTTTAGCATTGTATGTTTATGTCCTAGCATTTGGTTGGTTTTGATAAATGTTCCATATTCAATCGAACTAGGCATATTGTGGTGATCATTTCATAAGGTATATGAATATTGAATCACTATGTTGTACACCAGAAACTAATACTATATGTCAATTATTCTTCAGTGGAAAAAAGAATTATTCCTTATATAGTTGAGTACACAATTAGGACAAGTTTAACTCTTCAGATCTTCTATATACTTACTGATATTATCTGCTTGTTTGATCAGTTTTTTAAGAAGGGTGTCAAAGTCTCCCACTATGATTGTGGATATGTCTACATCTCCTTTTAGTGTTGTGTTTTCTTTTGCTTTATGTATTTTGAAACTATGCTGTTGAGGACATAATAGATTTAAGATTGTGACATCTTCAAGGTAGATTGATTCCTTTGGCGTTATGAAATGTTCTTTATTTCTAGTAACACATCTTGCCTTAAAAGCTTTATCTGAAATTTGTATGGCTATACCAGCGGTCTTTTTTCCATCCCTTTCAAACTTTCTGTGTCCTTATATTTAAAGTATCTCTCTTAAGCTACACATTGGTGTTATTGATTGATTGATTGATTGATTGATTTTTTCAAAGAGAGAGAATGAGTGGGGGAGAAGGGCAGAGGGAAAGAGAGAATGTCAAGCAGGCTCCATGCTCAGCACAGAGCCTGACACGGAGCTTGATCCCACCAACCTAGGATCATGACCCAAACCAAAATCAAGAGTTGGACGCTCAACTGACTGAGCCACCTAGGTGCCCTATATTGGTGTTATTTTTTAATGAGGTTTTTAATGAAGGCTTTTATTAGATTTAATCCATTTGTGTTTACTTACTTACATACTTGGGTTTATATCTATCCTCTGTTTTCTATGGACACATCTCTTTTGCTTTTTAGGTTTTTGGGTTTTTTTTTAATATATATTTTCCTTTCTTTTAGTTTAACCAAATATTTCTATTAATCTATAGTTCCCTTTTTAATTTGCTGGAAATACACTTTCAATATTATTTCAGTTGTTAATCTGGAGGTTACAACATGCATCCCTAACTTAATGTAATCTGATAAAAATTTTACATTTAATAATCCTAGAACAATGGAATATTTTAACTTCATGTAAGCCCCATTCTCATTGTCTTCGAGGATCATTTTCCTTCTGCCTAAAGAACTCCCTTGTAGTATTTCTTCTAGTGAAAATGTGCTGGTGATTAATTCTCTCAATTTATATTTGTCTAAATATTTTTTACTTCATTTTAATTTTAAGAGTATATTTTCACTGGGTATAGAATGTTAGGTTGGCATCCTCAACAAGTTAAGATGTCATCCCATTGCATACATGAGTGTGGGTTTTTTTTAATACATCGTTAGAGGTTCACAAATCCTCTTGACTATAGTGATGTCCTGAAAGTTTCATGAGAAATACTTCTTATATTGTTTCTGACCAATTCATTCTCTCTTTTCTTCTGGAATTCAAATCATATATGGGACAGATCCTTTGACCAGATCCCCAATGTGTTTTATGCTCCCTTCTGTTTTAGTCTATTTTATTTTCCCCCAATCAATCAAACTGTGCTTGAGTTTAAACATTTTCTATATACTTGCCTTCTAGTTCATTAATACTATCATGTTCTAAGTCCAATAACTTTATAAACGCATCCACTGAGTTCTTATTGACAAATATTTCTTTGGTTCTAAAATGTTCTCTCTCTCTCTCTCTCTCTCTCTCTCTCTCACACACACACACACACACACACACACACACATACACACACACACAACCAACCCTCTAGGATTATTCTCCACACTCTTACCTCTTTTGTTCCTTTTCTTCCTCTATGTTCCTAAACATAAATAAGTCCTTGTCTGCTAACTCCAGTATCTGGATCACCTGTGTTTCTGCTTTCTATTGTTTGTGTTTTTTTCTTGGTTTTGAATCAAATGGTCCTGTCTCTTCATATACTTAGTAATTTTTTATTGAATGCAGATTCATAGAGGTTCCAGATGATGGGAGGACTGTTTCCTCATTCTGCTGGGCAGACAGAGCATAAGGTAAGTTACATTAATCCAGGAAAGGAACTGAGAGGGGGTGAGACTGTGCTGCAGACTGGGGAAGCTGTGATCTACTTCTGGTTTGATTCATATCCTAAGACCTGACTCCACAGCTTTCAAGTGAGAGTATGATTGGTCTTTGACACTTTAGTCTCCAGTGATGGCTTGGCCTTTTAGGTATTTATTTTCTGCTTAGTGCCCACCATACACAGGTTTAAAATTTGGCAAATATCTTTAATGGAAGACTAACTGTGTATTTAACACATACACACACAATCCCACCAAGTTTCCCATTCTGTCATTGCAACCCAATCAAATATGGAGTCTATACACCTGGATTCTCAATTTCTAGTTGAAACTTACTTGGCAGGTGCCCCCAAGTAAAAAGAGTCCATTTGTCACTCCAGGGCCTTCAACTCTGCTCACTGATGTTCTCCCCCACCCCACTCATACCCCAAATCCTCGGGGTAGGTCTTGGTCTCCTAGGCAACTCAAAACTCAGGAATTTTTATTCCGCTTTTTAGAGGTTTCCAGCTTAGCCCTTTAATATCAGGTTCAGAATTAAATAAATGAACTACGGTTCTTAGATCTACTCAGGTCTCCAATTTTGTAGCTCCCCTGAGCAACATTCAAAAACTCTGCTGCTTTCTGTCCCCAAGCAATTTTTCAAAATTATAACTTCCAAACAATGCTTCAAGGCTTAAGCAAAAAGTAGGACTATGTTTTTAAAAATGCAGTTAAATTCAGACTTCATTAACCAATTCCTCAACTGTCCCAGAGTCATTTTACTATGCTTAGTGTGCTAATGTGTATTTTCAATAAGGATTTTTTTTTACCTTTAATAGGCTTTTCTTGATTAGGTTTTCCAAAAAGATGCATTTTGGTGCTGAGCTTAACATGTCATGAACAGAGTTGAGGGATCTGATTTTATCATAAGACAAAAAAAAAAAAAAAAAGATAAAACACAGCACTAACTGAAAGAGATAATAAACATAAATTTTGATTACTATGGAATTCATAAAGAAAAACTTAACTCTAGTTAAACAACAACAACGAAAGCCTCACTTTTAATGAGGTTTAGCTATAGGGCCCTCTTGTTAAAGTTATCTCCAAATCCTAGAAAGATGCCAAGTATCAAAACTTTCCTTTGATACATGAAAGGAAAAAACAAGATCACCATGACCAGCAGGGAAGAGAGTCAAAGAACCCAAAGTAATCAAGATATGACAAGCGGGCTTTCACTGTCATAACTGGAGGGTCATCAACCAGACAATGGCAAGATGAAAGCACCCGAACACAAGACTACAGTGAGGATGCTGGTGACTCAGAGGTTTGATGCATCACCTTCTCATTGCAGCAGCGGTCTCTAGTCTCCTCTTTCATCTTTTCCAATAGTAAAGAGCCCTAAGGAAATAGGACCTACATTCCAGGACCATACAAAGGTGCAACCAGTAGATTGAATAAAAGGAGGAGGGGGAGTTCCACACAAGCAAATGATGTAGAGAGAAATATAAACAAATAATTTCCCCCTTCTTTTTCCTCTCTCTTCATTACCTTCCCAATTATAAGCTTGGAGTGTTGTTACATTTGTGTTTTACCATAAGCTGCTACAAACTCTGTTTGGACATATAAAAATGTAAATAAAGTTTAAAAGTACTTGTCCTACCCATATATCAGTACCCCCACTGTACCATAACAAAACATTATATTCCCATACAAAAGCACCTTTCACTTTATAAATATAAACTCCAAGAATAAGTGGGGTACAGTTGCAAAAAAAGAAGCCCATTCTGGGGCAAAGGCTATCAGTTCCAGCTTTCCATGATTTGGAACAGCTGGCTACTTAAAAGAAAACCCAGCATCTGACTCGATTTGAAAAAGCCTAAATAAGCATTACTTTCATGCAGTTACAAATAATTCAACCTAAAATACTGCCCTTAATGATGGAAGCTACAAATATAAAGACTTAGAATATTGTTGAAACCGTTTGTAACCATGTCCAGTGTTTAGATGATGTCAAGTGAGTCCACGGAACATTTACTATAACAAATCTTAAATCTTTCATTAAATTATAAAACAATCTTTATCTAAATATAACCTATGCTGTACTTTCACATCAGTAGTAGTTGCAGATTTTTTTTCACGTGACTAACCTAAGAAACAGCCTATAAAAGCCAGGAGAATGCTAAACTTCTTTAAAAATAATAAATGTTTGGGAATGCAAGCTGGTGCAGCCACTCTGGAAAACAGTATGGAGGTTACTCAAAAAACTAAAAATAGAACTACCCTACAACCCAGCAATTGTACTACTAGGCATTTATCCACAGGATACAGGTGTGCTGTTTCAAAGGGACCCATGCACCCCCATGTTTATAGCAGCACTATCAACAATAGCCAAAGTATGGAAAGAGCCCGAATGTCCATTGATGGATGAATGGATAAAGATGTGTGTATATACATATACACACACACCACACACAGTGGAGTATTAGTCGGCAATCAAAAAGAATGAAATCTTGCCATTTGCAACTACGTGGATGGAACTGGAGGGTATTATGCTAAGTGAAATTAGTCAGTCAGAGAAAGACAAATGTCATATGACTTCACTCATATGATGACTTTAAGATACAAAAGAGATGAACTAAGGGAAGGGAAATAAAAATAATATAAAAAGAGGGAGGCGGACAAAACAGAAGAGACTCATAAATATGGAGAACAAACTGAGGGTTGCTGGAGGGGTTGTGGGGGGGGATGGGCTAAATAGGTAAGGGGCATTAAGGAATCTACTGAAATCATTGTTTCACTATATGCTAACTAATTTGAATATAAATTTTAAAAAATAAAAAATAAAATAAAAAAAAAGTGTTTTTTGTTTCCTAGAAAATAATCTAGGAACTTGTCTTACTTAATTTTATATGTCTATTAGAACACTCGCTAATGTAGGTACTCAATAAATGCTGTGAAATAAATTGGTAAAAAAAAAAAAATCAAGATACGTAAACCAGCCTCTGCAGAATTAAATTTCTGGCTTAACTTTTAATAATTTATGGTCATTTCCCTCCTTCTTTGTCTTATACATATATTCTAAGAATACTTCTAATAATAAAAAATTTTAATATTCCTTAAAAAAATAAATGTAAAATACCCTCAGTCTTATGACTCACTTGTTATAACAGTAAATCAAGGAAAAGTAATATATGCAACATTACCTAAACTTTAGTAGATACTACCATCACATAAAAAAAAGGGCTTAATTTTCCTTACATACCACAGTGGGAATGTTTATCTGTATGTTAATGTGAAAGATTACCAGTTATAGCCAAGTAAATGGGAACCGAGCTGTATTCTTGAGAAGGGACTAACTACCAAGCGGTTGCTTAGACAGAAAACTAAGAGCAGCCAGAATCCCACAACATAACATTTAAACTGTGATTCACAGTATTAAGACCGTGCAAAGAGGGGTTTTTTTTGGTTTGGTTTGGTTTTGAACATAATCCATCTCCATCTCTTTTGGAGAGGAGATAATGAAAATTTAGCCAAACCATTTAGCAGACTATATTAAACTATGCTTATCAAATCCTAAGTAGTTCAAGTGATAAATAGTTAAAAACACAGGTGACTTCCAACATACCTGAAATGCTCCTATTTGCACTACTCCAGTTTTGCAATATTTTAAACAGAGAACTATGGAAGGGAAAAACTGTCAAGTGATTGGTTTCCTTGAGCATTAAACTGATTATACACCACATGCTTCTGTCACGGTGTAAATTTTTAAAGTTTTCAATCAGGTGAAAGTGCTCATGAAGCTCAAAATTTCAAAACAATTCTTTGCAAACTGCCAGTAAATATTCCCCAAGAGTTTAAGGAAATGACACTCTATCAAACTATATTCATACCTTGCAAACTGTATCCATGTCCCAAGGTAGTATGGTCTTCAGATCAATGACTTCACAAGATACTCCAAGCTTTTCTTGAGCCATGGAAGCCACCTCTCGCATGACATGAACCTGAAATAAAAACAGCAGAGAATAACTACAGAGATTGAGACCTGAAAAACTAACTGAATTCTGATATCATTAATACAAACAGTGTTTAAAGTCAGAGAAACTGATTTTCATGAAGAATTAAATGTCTTAGACATGTTGAACCCCATATTCTACCAAAATAATCAAACACAGATATCTAGAAAACGGTTGGAAAGATGTTCTCAAAGAAAAGGAGAGCAGTCATTGATAGAGACATTGATAAGATATCAGCATACAGAAGGTAAAGTCACAGGAGTAGGTTGAGTTTCTAGAGAGGGCATGAGGAAGGAGAAGGAAAGGGAAGATTGTGGAACCCTGTAGATGACCAACATTTAAGGGGAAACTGGAGAAGGAGGAGCTCACTAGAAAGAAAGAAAGAAAGAAAGAAAGAAAGAAAGAAAGAAAGAAAGAAAGAAAGAAAGAAAGAAAGAAAGAAAGAAAGAAAGAAAGAAAACAACAACAACAACAAAAAACACGAAGAAAACTTAGGAGACAATATCTCCCAGAAACTAAAGAAGAAAGTGTTTCATAAAAACAGCAGCCAGTATCATACACCATAGCAATATGGGATAAGGGTTGGATTTAATCATTAGAAAATTAGGAATGTCAGCAGAAATAATTGTAGTAAATTAGTGGGAACAGAACTCATAGGTACAAGAACATAAGGAAGTTAAGGAATTAAATATAGGTAGTAGAAAATGGTTGTTCAAGTTTAGTGATAAAAGAAAGGAGGAGAAGTACTGGTATTTAAGGGAAAAGCAGGGTAGAGAAAAGGTATTTTTTAGATAGAGAAGAAATATACACCTTTTTAAATTTTTTGCAATGTTTACTTATTTTTGAGACAGAGAGAGACAGAGCACAAGCAGGGGAAGGGCAGAAAGAGAGGGAGACACAGAATCCGATGCAGGCTCCAGGCTCCGAGCTGTCAGCACAGAGCCCGATGCGGGGGCTTGAACTCATGAACTGTGAGATCATGACCTGAGCCGAAGTTGGACGCTTAACCGACTAAGCCCCCCAGGCGCCCCTAAGAAATATACACCTTGTTAATAAAAGGGACGTGGAAAGAAGAAACTGAAGATGCAAAAGAGAGAAGGGACTAGCTGGTAAGTTACAGACCTGGAGAAGGTAAAAGAGAATATAATCTGAAAGATTTGTAGAGGTAGGTATAAAAACCAGACACCTCTTCTTTTGAGTACAAAGAGAAAGAAGAAAGGAGTGGCAGCAGACATGGAAGGTATGAGGAAAAAGCAAGTTATAGGACATAGTATCCAATACACTAACTTCCCTATTACAAAGAGAGGCAAGGATGCATGCTGCGTGAAAGGGATACAGATACAAGATTTTCCCACTGGAGGTAAGAAACCAGGAGGACTGGCTCTCCAAGCCAAACATGGAGTGGAGAGGAGAGTAGGAGGTTGTGGTATTACAAATGATTTCTATTATTTTCGTTATTTAACGTTGCACCAAATTTTCTAAAAATAAGTATTTCCTTTACACAGAAGAAAGAAAAATGGACCATTTCTTTAAAAGAAGGAGAGAGAAAAGTCAAAGATAGAAGTCTATGGCCAGAGGAGCAAAGAGTCCCGAGTTTCAAAGTCTGGAAGCAGGGCAGCATGACAAGCACTGGGAAAATGGAGACAGATCAGAATTGAGGCTCGCTGGAACAGAGGAAGGTATAGAACTCAGACGCTGGATCACTAGATGTCCCACGTGGCCAGCTACATAATCACATGAGATGGCAGCAGATGTGATGAAAAAGACACCAGGTCAAGTGCAGAAGCCAGAGTGAGTGATGTATAATATGTGCCTCAAAAGAAACAGTTTTGAATGAATCCATTTGCATAAACTCAACAGATTTTAATGGTTTTACCACATTCATATATATTTTAATATAGCTGAATAGGCACCTCACTTTCAACCAGAAATCAATACCAAATACAGATGTAGCACAAGCAAGACTAAAATTTGAGACAGAAGAAAAACACTTTAAATTTTTATAGTATCAGGATTAAAAATGAGAGCTTCCAAGAACAATATGGACATTATTGGTTCTTATAAATGTTACTGACCTGAGTGCCCCAGGCAACTAGAGTAACATCACTCCCTTCCTGTATGACTTCAGCCTGGGACAGGGGGATGCGGTATGGTTCTACAGGAACCTGTTCAACTGAATATGTAACGGGGGAAAAAAATAAAAAGTTATTTTTTTTTCATGTGGCACTTGTGCATAAGAGAATATAAGAATTTCATTGTGGCAAAGCTTTATTTTACTCTTCCCCCAAATTCCCTAAGTTATTTAAAACAGAAATAGCATTTATTATATGGCTCCATGACATCACTACACATATGAAAAAGTACAATGTAAATGTATAAAATATATCAGCTATCCTGTAACAGAAGAAGGACTTTGGATAAAAACTAATCAAATCTTACTTAAAGTTAGGGCTTTGGTCAACAATGTGTCAATATATGTGTCAACTGTAATAAATATGCCATACTAATAGGAGACGTTAATAATACAGAAAACTACATGTGGTGTATATGGGAACTCTCCTGTACTATCTCCACACCTTTTCTGTAAATCTAAAACCATTCTAAAAAAAAATGTTAACATGTCTGCTAAAACTTGATCAGACTGAAATAAGTTCTCAGACAAGTTTTCTATCAAGAAGCAAATTTATAGGGGTTTGAAAAATGAAACATACATAGTAGGGCCAAATATTTAAGCATATTTTATTTTTGCGCCTTACATCTATGAACACTTCATCCATTATGGCAGCCGACAACACCCTAATTTTCAGAGCTGAATCCTGTAGATCTCGAAGAGATATGCTAAAGCAGCTCTACCGGGCTAAAGGAAGCATAAGCCACTGGTATCCCAGAGAAAACTATTTCATGATTATTTCTGCCCAACCAAACACAAGCAATATAGAGTTGACTGAATTCAAGAGGAAATCATGAGGTGAATTTTTAAATGAAATTGAGTAGGAAGTTGATGGAATTGCCCCGTTAGGCTAGAAAGCCGTCTTGAATTCCATGTGAGAGCAGTGAAACAGCAGAAGTGGTGGGGAAAAATAGTTCCCTTTTGTTGACTTTCCCCATAATCTTTCATCATTGTTGTTTTAATCTTTTTTTTTTTTAAATCAAAGAGCAAAGAAGAGTAAAAAAAAAAAAAGGTTCCCTCTGAGCCCCAGTTAGTTCTTCCAACTCCACTGCCCAGAAGTAATCAACACCAACAACCTCCTGGGTGTCTGCAGGGGACAGCTTTCATTCTTTCTGTCATCCACGCTTCTTAATCCTCTTCCTAAATTGGGGAAATGCCCCATCTGATGAGGCAAGGCACTTTGTCCACTACAGAAGTAAGGTCCACATAGGCACTTTCCCAGCTTCCCTTGCAGCTAGGGCACAACATGTGGGCTCTGCCAATCAAAGGCAGACTCTGAAATGGAAGCTGATGACACAGAAGAGCAGCAAGTACCCAGAACTCATCCTAGAGTATGGGTAACAGTGGAGGCAGATCCAGCATTCAGATTCAGTGGTATCAATATTCAAGACTGCAGTTCCACATCCACCAATAGGTGCTGGGGCATCTTTGCAAAACCAGTTATGCGGTGGAATTTTGGGTATTGCTTTAGACATACGGCCTCTAAGCCTGGCTCTTAGGCACTGCAAAGATATCTCAGCTATCCATTATCCTTCAATAAATCTTTTCTGCTTTTATATTGGCCAGAGTTGATCTCGGCTTGAAAGTTAAGAACCAGGACCGATTCAGTGTCTTTTCAGATATTTATAATAGTCAAGTATGCACACTTATCAACACATATGAATCTTTTTTTCCACATATAGAATCACACTGTACACCCTGTTCAGAAGTCTTCTATCATCTCACTATTTTTTCACATGGCAACATATCTTGGCCATGTTTTCATGTCAAAAACATAGATTTTACTTATAAGTGATTTTTAAAAAACTACCAAATTTAGGGGCTCTGTGCTGACAGCTCAGGGCCTGGATCCTGCTTCAGATTCTGTGTCTCCTCCTGTCTCTGCCCCTCCCCCACTTGTGCTCTGTCTCTATCAAAAATAAATAAATGTAAAAATAAATAAATAAATAAATAAATAAATAAATAAATAAATACTATCAAATTTAATGGTACTATTCTCAGTGATGTGGAAAGTTTTTTCTTTTCTTTTTTTTATATTTCCAATCCAATAACATTTCTATAATCAATGCCAGAGAAAGAAATGAATATTTTTAAAATCACCAATACATTTAAACTATACACTAAAATCCACAAAACTACTCAAAGCAGATGACAATTAAGCTAACTAACAAACATGAGACACAAGCTGTGTTAGAAAACTCATAAGCAGGGACGCCTGGATGGCTCAGTTGGTTAAGCATCTAACTTTGGCTCACAGTTCGTGAGTTCAAGCCCCTGCATGGGGCTCTGTGCTGACAGCTCAGAGCCTGGAGCCTGCTTCAGATTCTGTGTCTACCCCTCTCTCTGCCTCTCCCCTGCTCATGCTCTGTCCATCTCTCTCAAAAATAAATAAATGTTAAATTTTTTTTTTTAAACTCATAAGAATTAAAAGCATTTCTTTAAAAGTTCTGGTGTAGCACACAAATTATGTTGAGCCAGATACTTCCATCCACACCAGGAGTAGGCAAGTCAATTTTTATAAACAATATTTTACTGGAATACAGCCACATCCATTCATTTATATATTATCTATGGCTGTTTTTAACCTACAACAGCAGAATTGAGTAGTTACAAAAGATAGCATGGCCTATTGGCTAAAATTCTTACTACCTCTTCCTTTATAGAAAAAGTTTGCCAACCTCAATTCTAAACAGTGCTTTCAGAGGTTAATTCCAGCCCATTTATTGACAGCTTAAATCCAGTATTTGATGGACAGATGAACCAACAGATATATGGCTGGATAAAGGAACACACAGAAGGAAAACAAACATTCAACTGGAGTAGTATATTCTACTTAGCAGTTCTCAGTTGCTAAACCAAAATGATGGTAGTTTGCTGATGATACCCAGCAAACTTGTGAAAGGTAGCACCATAGGCTCTTTGTCATCATCAAGTAGTCTTTCCTAGGGCAGCAAGATCTGCATCAATAGACAAGGCTTGAAGCCAGTACACACACTGTCTTTTCAGTGAGTCAGTGGCTGTCATTCAAGAGTCCCGTCTTTCCCGCCTTTTATATCAGTTGCCAGCTGATTAGCAAATCCCTGGAACGCACAATTCTAATGGCTGGCACACTAAAAGAAGTGGGTTAGCATCTTGGCCCACTTCCTCTGAGAAATTGCCAGTGAGTGACTAACTGCTTCATTGTATTAAATAAATTACCCAGCATAATAAGACCTCATTACTTTAACACTTAATTAAGGAATGAGATGGCAAACAAGGCATTGTTCTCCATCAACAAAATCGTGCAGGGAATTATATTCAAGAAGAGTCTCATATTAATAACAACCAAAAAATCTACTAGAGTCACATAAATTTAATCCTGAGAGCAGGAGAATAAGAATACAATTTTAATATGTTTGTTTATTTAAATGTGGCACACAGGTCACTTAGAGGGTAAGCCGTAACTCACAAGTACCTTAGCTACCCCAATGTAAAAGATTCTTACTCCAAGAGAAGGTTATTATTACAAATAAGCATTCTTGCATTCCTACCCCATGACTATGTGATTTTTGAAAGAGAACAGGTAAGAGGAGTTACAGCAGAAAACTTCAAGAACTGAAGAGCCCCTATACAGTCATATTACAGAATCCTGTTTTCATAGCAGTGGGACCAAATGAGACCATTCCATTTCACCAAATGCTGATTACATTCAAATCGTAGCACTAATGAATATTCCAGACAAACCCTTCAATATCAGATATATATTAACAAAAATGTGTGACCCAGAAAAATAAGAACTCTAAAACCAAAATTAAAAAATGCAGTTTTTTGCTCAAATATCAGATTTTTAAAACATACATTGTAAATTCCATATATACGTTTCCTTTGTAATTGCAAATGCACTTACAGTCACATTACATATATACTTACAGACTCATGGCATGAATTAGCTCGTGCCCACCCCAATTTTTTTTCCTCATCCTCCTACTTTTTTCCTTCTAATTTTCTTGTAATTTGTTTTGTCATCTTAAACACATTTTTAAAATAAGGCTGTATATAAATGTATATACTATGTATTATATATCTTTATTCATTTAATAGTTATTGTATAGCCAATATATACAGGTATCACACAGCATACTGGAATATGAAATTAAAAGAGGCAGTCCCTGTCTTTGACAAGCACATACTCAACTGGGAGGTATAAAGATGGGAAGACACAATCAGCAAACAAAAACATGAGACAGTGGTAGGGATAAATTGTTCTAGGAATACAGAGGGAAGCAACAACCTGGTTGTAAGGATCAAGGAAGCGGTACCACCATGGAGGGCACAATTGACAGGGGTCTTGGAGATGATGGGAAAATACAGAGGGAATTCTATGTAGAAAGCAAAGGTGTGTACAAAGAAATGGAGGCGTGAAGTTGTGTGTGTGTGTGTGTGTGTGTGTGTGTGTGTGTGCATCTACAAACACCAGTCAACACACATTTATGTGCTGTTTCAGGTAAAGGGGAAAGCTTTAAATTATATACCAAAGTCCCCAGGAAAACCTTTTCAATTCCTTCTGGCTTCATATATTAATAACACATGCAGAAAGTGTCTGCAAGAAATAATAACTCACTCTTAATGATGCAAGTTTCCCTGTGAGGCACAATATTACCATTACAGAGATAATAGGGTCATTTCTCTGCCCTGGCACTAATCTGCAGTAATGCTAGTTTCCTCACAAATGTGAAAGTCAGTAGGGCTTTATTCATGTTGCATTATACATGATGCAGTGATAAAACATAAAGGTTCTTCTTAAAAAGAAATAGAGTATATTTCTAAAATGTTACTTCAATGCTGCCTGATTACTAACAACATATTGGAAATCTTCATACCTGAGAAAGTCTACCGAATTTGTCAGAATTTACAGTCTAATGGGAGAGGGTGGGAAAATTCACCCAACCAAGAACCCAATTCCCAACCTTGTCTGTGCATCTAACTAAATTGGTGATCTCTTACAAAGCATTGTAGTACTTTTATGCCCCAGTATCCCATCTGTAAACTGTGGAAAGCAGCATTTGTCTGTCGACCGTGTCATAAGGACAGAATGAGGACATATTAAGTTAATCACTGTGGTCATCCTTTTAGTTCTTAGGAAGAAGACAGTTTTACATTTGAAATAATTCAATGTCATTGTTATAGTCATTAAAACTATAAATTTTTCATTCTAGGAACAGTTATTCTTACTACTATTATCATTTGCTGTATAAAACTGATATTTAACCATCAACCAGTATCTCTGTATTATAATTATTATTTTTCCAAATAATCTTTCAGGTGAGGCTACTAATTATGATCACACTTTTAACAGTTTTCACTTCCATACCAACAACTCCTCCTAACACTGATGTTAAAGATAAGAAAATATATGAACAAGAAAACTAAGTGAATTTTTTTGGTATAATTGTAGTAATTATAGTAATTACTATAGTAATTATAGTAATTGTAGTAATTACTTTTAAATTATTCCCCAATTTTCCCATCATCTCTTCACCTCAAAATACTGAAAATCTAAAGATTAACAGTCTATATGAGTAAGACCAAATCAATATACTGTTACCAATATTATTTGTCAATATGAGCTGTCCTTATAATAGTTGTCATAATATTACTATCTAATTAAAAGACAAAATTAACTTTTAATAAAGAATAATTAAGTACTAAACTTTTCATACTATTTTAACCAGTGGTGATTATTGGGAGCATGTGTGGACAGCATAGACTGATACAGTAAGTCTCAATATCAAGGGAGTAAGCCAGAGAAGTCTCTTAGAAGGGACAGTGATTGAAGATCACAGCCACATGATAACATAGGTCTTCACACCATAAGCATGTCAAGGTCTTATGGAGAACTAGAGTAAAAGGATTACAGAAAAGTGAGAAAGCAGATGAACTAGAGCAAATAGAGAAAACCACAAAAAAAGATAGATCCTGAAGAATGAATATAATCAGATGCACAAAAGCAAAAGGTTGGCATTCTAAGCAGTAGGGTAATATATACAAATAACAGAAAAGTCAAAACAAGCAAGCTGAGAACACCATCATGTGTTATCACAACGTGATGCTCTGAGAAGGGCATAGCATCACTTCAGGGGTATCCTTGCCCAAATATCTACATAACCTGAACTTAATCATGAAGAAACATCAGACAAACTGATTGAAGGACATTCTACCAAATGTGAAGGTCATAACTGACAAAAAAGACAAAGGAATGGTCTATCCCAAAACAAAGGAGACTAAGGAGACAACAATAAGTGGAGACTCTGGAGACGCCTGGGTGGCTCAGTCCCTTAAGCACCTGACTTTGACTCAGGTCACGTGATCACACAAATAGATCTGCGCTGCGAGTGAGTATAGAGCTGCAACTGACAGTGCAGAGCCTGCTTTAGATTCTGGGGCTCAATCCTACAATGGTGAGATCATGACCTGAGCCAAAACCAAGAGTCATACACTCAACCAACTGAGCCGCCCAGGCACCCTGAAAACATAATCTTAATAAATTATTGCTGGGGCGCCTGGGTGGCTCAGATGTTTAAGCATCCCACTGGATTTTGGCTCAGGTCATGATCTCGTGGTTTGTGAGTCTGAGCCCCATGTTGGGCTCTGCACTGCCAGGGCAGAACCTGCTTAGGATTCTCTCTCTTCCTCTCTCTGCTCCCCCCCAACTCGTGCTTGCTCTCTTTCTCAAAATAAATAAATAAACACTTTAAATAAATAAATAAATAAATAAATAAATAAATAAATAAATAAAAATAAATGTTATTTTCCCTGAAACCAATCAAGATTTAAATCTAGATTTCTCATTGACCTCTAGCAATTCACCCTCATTTTCTCAAATTAAATTTTTAGACATTAAATGGGCCTTATATTCAATAAAGCAAATATTCTTTAAACTCTCCACATACATATCACGCTTTGTTGGTCTCTGCGTGTTGTGCTGTGTGTCACTCCTTCATATCTTTCTTTTTCTTTCATATAAATCCCCTCATATCAAATTATGGATTAAAACTACCTAATTATGAAGGACTCCAGGCATATTTACACAGCCAGAAACTATGATTTGTAGTCTAGTGGCTTAAGTCAAATATCATTTACTTAATAGTCACTTCATAATCCCGAGTTATATTCAATGCTAGAGATAAAAAAGATAAATTAGGTAGAATCCATAAATTTAAATACAACACTGACAGATGCTAAAAAGTATTGATAAAATTAATAAATATTTCAAGTCATTAAAAAACTTTTTCCAGCTGCAATTTTTATAAGCCTGACCACTTTATTTCTATCTGTGAAAAGTATGTGAAAATTACTAAATATAACCCTAGTGGTCTTAAAAATTTAGTGCTTACTATCTAACTTGTAAGTATAAGTAATTTATACATCTTTAACTTTTTGTTCAATGCACACTCACATACATTAAACATGAAAACTCCTAAAGAGCTTTTTGTGTGCCTTGTATTCCTAATTTGAAATTCTTTAGATCAGCTATGAAAATATCAACTAAAAACACCCCATCTGCTAATCAACAGTTCAGTTTTGGCTTGTTAATATTACTGTCTGTATGCTATGTCATTGACAACTATGTTCACATGGTGAGGTTTAACTGGAAATTTTATATTTTAACTTTCTTCATAAAGAACACTTTATCACACGTTAAGTCCATATCTTACTTTTAGACATCTGCTTTTGCACACATTTTGAGAAACATATTAAGAACTGCCTATAATCAAAAGTAGAAGACTGGTTTGATTTAACATGATACAATGCACATCCAACTAGCTAGCATATGTCGTAAATAATCCTAAATAATCTGTAAGAGTCCCTGAAGGATTAAAAATGTCCTAGAGTGGCCATGATATGACCGCCAACCCAGAAATTATTCTTCCCCACTTCTTGCGAAAACTGAATTGCCCAACCAACAGATCCTAAACCATAAGATCAATCTCTCCCTCTTCACAAAACCATTTTGGACCAGCTATTCCTGAAACTGGCTGAATGTTGGCTGGCCTCTCCTGCTAAAGCTCTCTGAAATCTTTACCTTTCTCTCTCTCCTTAATTCAAACACTCTGAGTTGTGCTCATGGCTCAACAGGCTGCATAAAGTTTATGCTTAAGATCGTTAATATTAAAATAAATCATTGAAGATTTTTAAATAATACAGAAACATCTTTTAGTACACGACATTTATCAAGTATTAATTATCAGATAAGCATGAAAAATAATTTACATGCATTAATATATTTAATCAAATGATACTAGGAAAGAAAAGTTTTATACTACTAAGTTTAAAAATCCAAGGAATAAATACATTATACAAAGATATAAATGACCAACATTTACTCAAGAATAGGTAGTAGTCCAACAACCATAAAAGATACTCAAAAGAAAGTCAAAGATGCGTCCCCAAACTCGCAAGAACCAGATAGTTTTACAAGCAAATTATGTTAAACCTTATAGAACAGATCATTCCTAGTTATTCAGTCCAGTCTGGAGCACAGAAAAAGCAAGCATGTCAGTTCATCCTGTAAGACTGGAACAACTTTGATTCTGAAACCAGACTTGGGTAACTTCTGATTCTGAATGAATGATGAACTATAGACCAATTTGACACATAAATATATGCTTATATTCATACATGTAAATAGAGAAAACTATGGTCCAATTTTACATATGAACATAAAGCTCTTTTTAAAAAATCTTCAATTGAATCCAGCAATATGCTGAAAGAGCAACGCATTGATAAAGTAGAATTTATCCCAGGAATACAAGAATTGAAACATCAGAAAATAGGTTAATGAAATATACCCTCATCAAGAGATCAAAGAAGAGAAACCAGATAATCATCTCATCAGATATCTAGAAAGAATTTGGTAAAATTCAACACCTTGGAGGGGCACCTAGATGGCCTTGTCAGTAGAACGTCCAATTCTTGATTTTCGCTCAGGGTTCAGGAGATTGAGTCCCATGTAGGGCTCTGCACTGTCAGCGTGGAGCCTGCTTGGGATTCTCTCTCTCCCTCTCTGCCCCTCCCCCACTCACTTTCTTTCTCTCTCTCTCAAAATAAATAAATAACCTTAAAAAAAATTCAACACCTTGGGAGACGTGGGAAGAAGGGTACTTTAAGTTAAAAACAAAGAGATATTTCCTTAACTTGATAAGGAGTACTGACCAGGGCCCCTGTTAAAAAGGGAAAAGACATCTTTATAATAATAGTAATGATAACAATGACAACAACAACAAAAATAATTGTCTCATTAAAAAAAAGAGTTATAACTATCATTAGCTATAGAAGATAAGGTTTTCCACCTAGAAAGTCTAAGATACTTAACTAAAATATTACCAGGGAATTGGGAATGGTCTCCAAATGGAGTACTAACCTACAAAAACAATACCTTTTCTGTATACCAGTAATAAAAACCTATTGGAAATATGTAATGGAAAAAAATATCCCAACCATACAGGCAAAAAGGACCCTAAGCATCTCAAAATAACTCTAACAACAAAGGTGTCAAACCTAATTAAAATATCTACACAATTTATCAGTGGACACAAAAGTTAGAATAAATAGAGATAACATGTTCTTGGAAAAGAAGAATCATTACACTGAAGATGCAAAAAGCAGAAACAGAATGCTTTAATGTTTTCTGCTTACTTAAACAAAGACTTTAAAACTAAAAATATAATTAAAAGACTAAAAACTAAAACTATAATTTAGAAATAACAGGTTAAACGCTGCTCTCAATGACATCTAGTCTGTGGGCACAGATACTATGATGACATTTCCAAGAGGGTAACAAACTGTTGAGATCAGTTATTTCAAGATGAACTTCTAACAAAGAAGACTAACATTTTTCATGATGACAGAATACAGAAAAAAAGATGTCTTAAAAAAAATACAAGAACAAGCAAAATTCTGATATACAAGAGAATAAAAATGCAAGACTTTTATTCTTAGTATTCTCAAGTTAAATGTCCTAGCAAACATTTCCAGCTTTCATTCTTAGCTTTCAGGCCATAAACAGGTAAACTGTTTGTCTCCCCACAGGACCTGTGTCAATATACGTTATCCTTCTAGTTTTTCCACTGCATTTAGAGATGTGCAGTGTCTGGCTTTAATCATTTATTACTCAGGGCTTAATCAATGAATATATGAGACTTTTCAAAAACAAGAATGGAATTAAGAAACATAGGTTTTATAATTTAAACAATAAAGAACATAGGCTTGTAATTTCTTCCTTCCATGCATGTGCATGTGTGTGTGTTTGCGTGTATAAAACATATATGCATATAAATAAAACAGAGATGTTTACTTCAACATTGTTTAGAATAAGCACAATTTACAAATAACTCAGAGTTCCATAATAGGAGAAAGAATAAAATTCCTCTGAGTGTGCCATAATTTATGAACTAAAAATCAGCTAAATCATTGAAATTGTATACATTGAAATATATCCAAAATAAATTACCATACTGGTAAGTAAAGCAAATTACAGAATAGTTATAATATGTTATTTTTATTATATGTTTATATATGCTCTATACATTCACAGATTTGTATAAATGTAAACACATGGGAAAAGACTCAAAAAGTAAGTTACAGAACAATGTCTATAGTATGATCTTATATAACTGTTTATATGTAAATGTGTTCTATAAATTCACATATGCATGCAAATAAAAATGCACACAAAAATGTCTGAGAAAAGGTGTTGGGGGTAGGGAAAAGGAACTTTCACTTTCTGTTGATGCTTGAAATTTTTACAGAAGACATTAAGTTTATAACTTGCATTTCTAATAAGCTCCCAGGATGCTTACACTGCTGACCCAAGGATCAACTCTAGAGAACATCCATATAAAGATTTTGATGGCTAGCTTTTTTCCTCGCCTACTCTCTTCTGCAGAGTTCTGTAGCTATGAAAGAACTTGTGTTTTTCTGTTTACTGAGCCCCTAGAGGTCAAGAAAAGATTCAGAGTTCAAGTCCTTGAAATGGCACATAATCAATCACTGGGAAACTTCTGAAAAACTTTTGAACCCTATTCCTCATCAGGGTCTTTCATAATCTCTTCTAGGGCCCAGACTATAAAAAAATTTCTCAAGCTCTTTCTCTTAGCTGGAATCCTGTCACATTAAACATTTCCCTTACGAATCTTGGTTTCAAAATTTGCAGCATAATGAATATTACTTTTCCAAGTTTCTTATTCACTCCATTCATTAAATATGTACTGAAAAATTCTGCATTCGTTGATTGGCTTGAACAGTTGGTTGCCCTTACAAGTATAATACCCATAGAGTATCTATAGTAATCAGCAATCAAAGAGTTATTCAGTGTGATGCCATCAGTGTTTTCCTATCCACCTCAAGACTTTAAATTCTTATGCTATTTTTAATTCCATAATGAGATATAGATCACAACAGAGTTCCTAAAAAATGAAAAGATTCCATTTAAAATATGTTTACCTTAAGAGCACTGGAACTCTGAAACATTTCCAGTGAAAGTATAAAATGGCATGACCACTTTGAAAAACTCTTCAGTAGATTCTTACAAAGTTAAATCTACATCTACCTTGTGACACACCAATTTCATTCCTGGTGTATTACCCAAAAGAAAGGAAACAATATGTTCATAAAGCACCTGTGTAAGAATGTCCCTAGCAGCTTTGTACAAAATAGGCAAAAACTAAAAACAGTGATGGACATTTGTTCATCAACAGGAGAATAGATAAATCGTGATTACATTCATACATACATACAACAGAAATGCTACTCAGCAAGGAAAAAGACATAAACTGATGATACAAGCAATAACATGAATGAACGTCAAAACATCAGGTTGAGCAAAGAAGGCAAAAACAAAATAGTGTGCGTGTGTGTGTGTGTGTGTGTATATATATATATATATATATATATATATATATGACTCATTTACATGAGCCCTCAAAACGTGTAACTTATCTCTGGGGACAGAATCAGCAACTGGCTAAGTTTGGTGCAAAGAGAATAGATTGGCAAGGAAAAAGCAGAAGGAGCTTCCTAGAGTAATGAAACTGTTCTAGATTTTGTTTTCACAGTCTTTACCTGGATTTCTAAGAACGTCAAAAAATCTACCAAACTGAACACTTAATATCTGTGTACTTTACTGTATGCAAATCATATCATGATAAAAAATGTTAGGCCTAACTATTCAAGAAAAAGAAATATTTGCCAAAGCAATGTCCTTTGAATTCAAAATAAAATATACCTCTTTGTCATTTGCTTAAGATCAGGTTTAAAAAAGTAAAGCTGGTAACTGGGTCTTTGTCATTTGCTTACAGGTAGGTTTAAAATATATACTTTAGACAGAATAGTTTGATATTTAAAATTTCCATTATAGCTGATAAGTAATTTCCATTATAGCTGACAGATGAGTGGTTACAGGATTATGATTTTGAACTTAAGGAAATGTAACTGAACATCTCAGTTTGCCTTAGACAGTCATTCCAGTGTTGACCTGATGTCACAGCATTAACTGTGCCCCTTTCACTACCAAATGTATTCTGATTTAGATAAAGACCTATAAAGACACTTTAGCTGGAAAGACATTAGATATTATTTGGCACAATGCGCTCATTCACTTTTCCATTCAACCTACGTTTACTAGGCATCTACTATGTAGCTAAATAAGTCCCTATATTCTTACCAACATTTCACATTGCTTCTTTGTTTCCACAATCAAAACATAAAACAGCTAGATGGATTTTCCCTAAAGTTAAAATAAAATATACAGTGAAAGACAAACTAAGAATAGAAGAGAGCAATCAGAACCTTCTATAAATAAGAAAATATAAATCAAGCTTATAAAAAAGTTATAATTTTTTTAAGCTATGTAAAACAAAATACATAAAGATATTCACAACTATCAAATAAAGGAAACCTTTACCTGCTGCCCTGTAAAGTATTTTAGGTTCAAAAAAAATACAAGGATTTTTATCCTCTATGCATGACAAAAGAAGTCCCTTGGCCTGGAAAGGGCTTCTGGGTACAACCACCTGCAAAAACAGATTTTTTAAAGACAATTTCAGTACAAAATGTAGCCCAGTAAACTCACTTATAAAGGGATGATATTTCGGCAACTAATTGTTACTAATTATAGAAATCTTGTATTTTTAGCCTAATTCCCACTTATTATAAATTTTACATGTTGTCCCACCCCAAAAAAATTCCACCTGTTAAACGAGTATTTATCAGATGTTCACCATATTCTGGTAACTAAGATATTGTTCTTCTCTTAAAAATCTAAACTTGCAGGGCACCTGGGTGGCTCAGTTGGTTAAGCATCCGAATTTGGGCTCAGGTCATGATCTCACAGTTCATGAGCTGGAGCCCCGTGCTGGGCTCTGTGCTGACAGCTCAGAGCCTGAAGCCTGCTTTGGATTCTGAATCTCCCTCTCTCTCTGCCACTCCCTGGCTCAGGCTCTGTCTCTCTCTCTCTCTCTCTCTCAAAAATAAATACTAAAAAAAATTTTTTTTAAAAAGCTAAACTTGCAGACACGTAATAAAAGGAATCTGCAAAAAGCAAAGTAGTCAGTATCTTCTAATACTCTGCTGATACTTTCAAGTGTAACTCTTCTCTAATTTTAATATATGAAAATCTCCTCCTTTCCCATGAATAATAGGGTCTTCATTTCCTAAGTGGAAAATAATCCACTGAACTTTATGATCTGGGCAATAGAATGTCCAGTTACATTTCAAAGCTGAAAGAAAAGTGTGGATACTGCCCACTTCCAGTCGAGAGGAAAGGGCTCCAGGATCTTTTTTTGTTTTGTTTTTTTTTCACGTTTATTTATTTTTGAGCAGGGAGAGACAGAGCATGAACGGGGAAGGGGCAGAGAGAGAGAGACACACAGAATCGGAAACAGGCTCCAGGCTCTGAGCCATCAGCCCAGAGCCTGACGCGGGGCTCGAACTCAAGGACTGCGAGATCGTGACCTGAGCTGAAGTCGGATGCTCAACCGACTGAGCCACCCAGGCGCCCCTCCAGGATCTTCTTGAGAAGGACTTTGACAAGGAAGAAGATGATACCAGCAGGTGGCACATGTGTTAAATGGGCCAAGCACTCCATGTGGATACTACTGTTCATAGCAACCCATGAGGAGGCTGCTATTATTTTCCTCAATTTAGAAAGAAAGAGACAAAGGATTAAGAGAAAGACCAAACAATCTGCCCAAAGTTACACTCTTTGCTACCCCAGGGATCCTCCCACAGTTTTGAAACCAGAGCCTGAGGTCTTACTACACCACTTTGTCCCCAATCACAAACTTATGTCTAGTTTTTAATGACTGTTCAATAACTGCATAAATACCAGTGTTACAGAGGAAGTTATTAAAAGAAATCTGAGTTTATCTCAAAGACTCAATTAAGATTCCTTGAAACAAACTACATTTGGCTTTCAGAATCAATTTTACACTATTTTCAATAGAAGGATTCTGATTTGAAAAACTAGCACAGGGGCGCCTGGGTGGCTCAATGATCTCACAGTTTGTGAGATGAAGCCCTGTGTCGGGCTCTGCGCTGACAGTGTGGAGCCTGCTTGGGATTCTGTCTCTCTCCCTCTCTCTCTCTCTCTCTCTCTCTCTCAAAAAAATAAATAAACATTTTAAAAGATAGCACAAATCTCACTATTTTCTGTAAAACACAACACATTGCTTACCATAATACACAATGTCTTTATGTTCCTACTTTAGTTTCTCTTCGTCTGTTTTCTTCATGTGTTTTTAGCATTTTGTACTGTTTTCATTTGGTATTAAAAAGAAAAGAGAAAAGAGGGAAGCAAAGAAAGTAGGGATCGAGAAACAAAAATCTATTCTAAAAAATGCTGGGTAAGCATTTAAACTATAAATGTGAATGAATGTTCAGCTCGAGCACAAAAATACCTGTTACTTCAAATGTGGCTTCTGTCCCAACCTACCACTTCTAGCTTACATTGAAAAATTATGCAACCTCTACTCAATTGAAAAAACAAAAACAAAAACAAAAAAAAACCTTTATGACTTTGCTCTGGTAGAAAAAATAAAAATAAAACAGACACACGTTTACAACCAATTCATGTTATCAAACTCACACACAGCCCTAGGTAGACATAGGAGTTTCTATCATGATTCCCTGGAAAGCTCTTGCAAACAGAAATCGAAAAGATCATGGAAAAAATTACGACATACTGGGGCACCTGGGTGGCTCAGGTCATGTATTCACAATTTGTGAGTTCGACCCCCACATTGGGCTCTGGGCTGTCAGCGCATAAAGCCTGCTCGGTATTCTATCTCCCTTTCTCTCTGCCCCTCCCCCACTTGCTCTTTCTATCTCTCTCAAAATAAATAAAAATAAACTTAAAGAAAAGAAGAGAGAGATGCTTCAACCTTGTTTGATCAAGTATTACTTTACCTGGACTGGAAAACACATCTGGATAATAAAGGTTTTGTCTTAGAATGAAGCAAAAGTCCTATCCCTCTGACTTTCAGGCAAATATGCATGCACTAAACAGATTTATTAAAATTAACTCAGAATCACTTAAGTGAGAAAGGCCCATTAGAAAGAAACAGAGCTTTGAAAGAGGGGGAGGATAAACCAACTATGTTCATGGTCTTATTCTTTGAAGTCTGTGAAATTAATGTCAGGGTTAAGCCAGTGCTACTTCAATAAGAATATTCCATAAACCTGGGAATTGGATAGCTGATCTAAAATAAATACTCTCTTTCTAAAAATAAAACAAAAATTCACATAAATTCCATAAATCCTGTTTGCTTTCCTCTAGATAAGCACATTAGTTAACGGAATGAACCAAAATGGAACTATCCAACAGAGATCAAATGTAGCACACAAATAAGGATACCTTGATTCCTGGGCAGTGAGCAAAAAAGGCTTCAGGACTCTGAGAATGATAAAGAGCCCCATGGCCGACGCAGCCCCAAGGGGCCCGGATGGTGAGGCTTCCACAATTAAAAAGATCTCCAGAGCGATAGCGGTACTTGGCAGCTTCATTAACAATCTGAGGGGGGAAGAGAGGAAGGATGGGTCATGAGGAGTCCTTTATTCCCATCCATATCCTTAACCATTTTATCAGATCTTTAAATATATGCCCATAACAAAATAACTTGTAACACATTAGCTCTAAGACAACAACAACAAAAAAATTCCCAAGATCAGAGGTGGGAAAGTGGAGGCAAAACTTCAATACTTCCCCGAACTCTGTCTAGGAAATGTTCAATTATAGTAAAATGAAATCCGCCCACCTGATCAAAAGCAGGGAAAATGTAATCTGCAAACTGAATTTCCGCAATGGCGGTAGCCCCAGTGACTGCAATCCCAATTCCAAATCCAACGATTCCTTGTTCACACAATGGGGTGTTGAAAACTCTATCTTTTCCTAATAAAAAGAGTATGACAAATGAGAGTAATGTAATACACAATACAAGTGAAAATTCAGGGAGTAAATGGTGTTGGAGAAAAAAAGCGTAGAATAGGTGAAGGAAGTAGAAAATAACTACCAGGTGCCTGGATGACTCTGTCGTTAGGCATCTGACTTTCTGACTTTGGCTCAGGTCATGATCTCACACTTTGTGAGCTCAAGCCTCCCATTGCGTGAGCCCAAGCCCCACCTAGGGTAAAAACACTAGCCACACCGTATCAGGTGCACCCCACTTCTCTCTCCCTCTCTCTCTTTCTCTCTCTCTGTCTGCCCCTTGCTCACTTGCACCTTCTAAGAAAGAAAGAAAGAAAGAAAGAAAGAAAGAAAGAAAGAAAGAAAGAGGGAGGGAGGGAGGGAGGGAGGGAGGGAGGGAGGAAGGAAGGAAGGAAGGAAGGAAGGAAGGAAGGAAGGAAGGAAGGAAGGAAGGAGAGAGTTGCCTGGGTGGATCAGTCAGTTAAGCATCCGACTTTGGCTCAGGTCATGATCTCGCGGTCTGTGGGTTTAAGCCCCACATCGGGCCCTGCGCTGACAGTTTGGAGCGTGGAGCCTGCTTCAGATTCTATGTCTCTGTCTCTCTCTGCCCCTCCACTGCTCATGCTTTGTCTCTCTCAAAAATAAATAAATGTTAAAAAAAGTTAGAAAGAAAGAAAAAAAAAAGAAAAGAAAAAAGAAAAGAGAGAAAAGAACTAGCATGATAGTTTAAATGAAAACATAATTATATTAACCATAAGTAATCTTAGTGTTTCACTTGAAAGAAAGGTTGTCACTCTGGGACAAAAGAAAGCAAAACCCAAGTACTTAAAAGAAAACACTGAAACAATAAAGGTAACAGTAAAGTCGTAAGTAGAAAGGAAGAAAGAAAACAAACAATGAATATCCTAACCAAACAAGTTGGTGTCACCACAGGAATCACAGACAAAGTAGTCTTAAAGGGAAAAGGCATTACCAGAGATAAAGCCAGAAAATTCATACTATTAAAGGGGTCAAGTCACAAGGAGGACGTAATTCTAAAGTTATACTCATGAAACAACATGGGCTCCAAATAAATAGGGAAAACTAACAGAATGAAAAGGGAAAATAGATAAATTCCCACTATGGCTGGAGATAGTACTGTATCCATCTCAGTAACAGACAGAAAAAGTTTACCAAAATATAAGGCAGGACTAGGTAAGATTTGAATACAATTAGCAAATACGACCTGACATGAACAGGACACTGCACCTGACAGCCAAGAATACAAACCCTTTCTGATGAGCAGAACACTGACATTCATTGACCATAAACTGGGCTATAAATCCAACCTCAAGAAACTTTGAAGGAAGAAAATCATACAGGGTGTGTTCTCTGAGCATGATGACAGTAAGCTGGAAGTCAATAACAGAAAGAAATAGAAAATCCTGTGTTAGAAAAAAAGTTTAAATATGTGTAAGTATTTGTGGCTCAAAGAAGAAATTATAAGGAAATTATAAAGTATTTTGAAATGAATGATAAAAACTATGTATCAACTCATTGAGGTTCTGAATTCAATAATGGTAGAGTAGCTTTTTTTAAGTTTATTTATTTATTTTGAGAGAGAGAGAGAGAGAGAGAGAGAGAGAGAGAGAGAGAGAGAATGCACTCAAGTGGGGGAGGGACAGAGAGACAGAGAAAGAGAGAATCCTGAGCAGGTTCCAAACTGCCGAGCCCAATGCAGGGCTTGAACCCACGAACCGTGAGATCATGACCTGAGCTGAAACCAAGAGTCAGACACTTAACAAACTGAGCCACCCAGGCGCCCCTAGAGTAGCTTTTTTCAGACTAATCCTCCCACATATATTATAAACTCTGGACAACATATAACAAATAACTACTTAAAGGCATTGGAGAGCCAAAAAGCAGGCCTACGCCAAAGAGGGCTTAACCTTTGAAAGAAAGGAAGAGCAGTGGACAAACAACATTTATAAGGCTTGTCCCCTGAGGAGATTCCCCATTCTCTGTGACAGGGGACTACCAGGATTCAGACAAGACAGACTCAGTCTTTATTATCTCGAGATATCCGAGAACTGGGTCCAGGGCCACCACTGGCAGAACATTGAGGGACTAAGCCCCTACAAGAAGAACACTACATAGGAGCACCCCAAAGTCTGCACATAAACTCCGCTCAAATCTTTGGCTGACCTCTATGGCTGCAGAAGACTCCAAGAGTCCAGCAGATAACAGCTGTAAGTGCAAAGAGGTGAGCAGAGATTTGCTCTGCCCACTAAGGAGAACACAGAGTTTGGAGTTTGAGACTCTTCAAATTAGAAAGCTTGATAAACACTTCAGGCTTTCCATTGAAACCACAAGGTACATGTTGCTAGTGTTCAATTCTCCTTTGAAATTTCACTACCTCTTGGCCAATATCAGCATTTCATGAAAAATCCTCATTTCAGGGAGCTGGGTGGACACAAGTAATGACAAGTCTGGCCAGGTAACCCAAAGTTTGTGGACAGATAAGGGATTCATATTTCAGTTCTGTAATCGAGGGATACCAGTTCTTCCTGGTGCACAGAATTCACTCTCAGCTCAATCATGCCTTCTGAATATGAACCATGAAGAGGGCAGGTGTTGGAAAACGCCAGGCAGACACATCCTGTAGTTTGCACTCTGAAAGCAGCTGCAGAGACTTCAAAGCATGATTCATACTCATCACAATCTGTAACTATCTTCTGAAATTGTGACCTCTATCGCTCATCAGTTCCCTATTTGACTGAGAAAAGCTTGATCATTTCTGAAAATCTGTAATTCCATTGAACTAAGAACAATTCATTAGTAGAAAATGAACAAAGATTCCAGGTGCCTCCAGTGGAATCCACATCCCTGGAATAACTGAGGCACCTTAACCAGATGCAGTGTTCTTATTTATTCCCTGCTGCTTCAAGTTCCCTGGATTCAGGTATTTTTCATCTCAGCAAATATAGCCTTTTTTTTTTTTTTTTCCTGCTAGAAGGTGGCAAAGTTGAGTTTCTCAGAACCATTACTAAAAACATGCTTGGTCTGAGGAAACAGATTAATTTAACAACAGCTACAATGACGTGAACTAAAATCTGTTCCTATTTTCTCCCAGAAAGGTAATGATTGAGGGTAAGAGCACAGAACACACGTAAAATGCACAATACTGATGACTTCCTCTATGGGATAATGCAATTAACCTGTTAAAAGGTTCATACACACAGTATCCCAATGGGTAAATTAATACATACAGGTATTGCACCATGAGCCAAGACAGATCTGGTTTTCAGTTCTATCTCCACCAATTACTAAACTCTCTGTGGTCTAATTTCTTCTCTGTAATGGAAGAATCATGATACTAAAAAGATTAAAATAATTAACATACTTATTGAAACATTTATAAGTATTGAATATTGTAGGGACTCTATTCTAGATGCAGAGAATAAGCAAACAAAGTAGAACAAACCTATCCTTGTGTAACTTATATTCTACTCAGAGGAAACAGACAAAAACAAAATAAATGAGTAAAATATATAGTGTATTAGATGAGAACAGTAAAGCAGGGAATAGGTAATTAGAAGTAGGAGGCAGGACTACTGTGATTTTAAATAGGAGGATCAGGGAGGCCCCACTGAGAGGTGACATATACAGGAAGAGCTGAAGGAATTGAGAAAGTGTACTGTGCATATACCTGAGGGAATAAAATGTTCTGGGCAGAGAGATTAGCAAATGCAAAGGTCCTGGGGTATGAGCATTTTTATTACATCAGCAGAAAGGTAAGAAGTCCAGAGTACCTGATCTGGAGTAAGAGAAATACTGGTAAGAGATGAAGCTGAAGAGTAAAGAGGGTGGGATGGGAGGTGGCACAGGGCAGACAGGGCCTTGTCGATCACTGTAAACCCTCTTTTACTAGGACAGTGAGGGAATCAACAAGTAGATGAGGGAGACAGGAAGCCACTGAGCAAAATCATGCCATTCTCTCAACTGCATTCCATCTCTTTAGCTGGTATTTGGTGAATAGCTTCTAACAAGGCAAGAGGGACACAGCAAGTCTGATTACAGGATACTGCAATAATTCCAGTTGGGAGATGATGACACATAATTGCAGAAAAGGTATGAGACTGTATATAGTCTAAAGATAGAGTCAAAAGGATTTGCTGATGAAATGGATGTAGAGTATGAGTCAGAGAAAAATGCCAAGGATGATTTAAAGGCTTTTGGCCCAGGTCAAGCAACCTGAAGGAGAGAGTTGCCCTTAACTAAGAAAGGGCAAACTATGAAGTATGTTGGGATGAGATATCAGGAGTTCAGTTCTGGAGATGTTAAATTTAAGATGCCCTCAGATGTTAAGGCAAAGCTATCAAATAGACTGTTGGATACAGGAGTTGAAAGTCTTCAGCATAAAGATAGCACTAAAAACACAGGACTGGATGAGACTGCCAAGCAAATTTAAATGAGTACATAGAGGAAAGATCCAACGTTAAAAAGACAAGAGGTGAGAACTAATATAATCAAAATTGAAAAGAAAAAATAGCCACAGTTTAGAGGAAAACTAAGAGAATATGCTGGCTAGAAGCCTCTCCTAAGAAGCGAGAGTAATCAACTTGTGCTGTTTGTTACCAATTCAATGTGAAATGAGGGCTGATAATTGTATGATATTGACATTAGCAGTATGTGCAAAGTAGGAGGGACAGAGAAAATAAAAACCTACATCCAGAGGGAGCGGGAGAAGAGAGATTGGAGACAATGAGCAATGATCATTATTTCGAGAAATTTTGCTGTAAAGAAAAAAAAAAGGAGTCATAACTAGCGGCACAAAAATATGGTATCAAAAGGGAATTTTTTTGTAGGACAAAAAAATAAAAGTATATTTGCAGGCAGATAAAAATGATCAATAAGAAAGGAAGAAAAAGTTGAGAAAATTAATGAAATGGAGAGACAGAAGAACAACTGGAACTATGTCTCTGATGGGAAGGAAGGAGTCTAGTATGGAGAAGTTAACAGGAACCCCTGCATTCAGTCAGGGTGCAAGAGGAAAGTGTATGGGCACTGACATAGGTACATGAACATGTGTTGGGGTAAGAGCTTGTCAAAGTTCTCTCTTCATTGCATCTACCTTCTTGGCAAAATATGAAACTATATTATTAGTAAAGAGTAAGGATGGGAGAGGCAGTGTTGAGGAGAGAAAGGTAGGAAATAGTCATCTGGAAAAATGGAGGAGTGAATGGACCAAGAACATGCAGCACAATGGGAGGGAGTGTAAGTATCCCCTGGAGAGTACTAGTCTGTAACGAAAAGTGACATCAGCTACAAGAGGACTTTTGTCCCCCAGCAACATTCTGTTTAAGATTGAGGGTTTATAGGGGCGCCTGGGTGGCGCAGTCGGTTAAGCGTCCGACCTCAGCCAGGTCACGATCTCGCGGTCTGTGAGTTCGAGCCCCGCGTCAGGCTCTGGGCTGATGGCTCAGAGCCTGGACCCTGTTTCCGATTCTGTGTCTCCCTCTCTCTCTGCCCCTCCTCCGTTCATGCTCTGTCTCTCTCTGTCCCAAAAATAAATAAATAAACATTGAAAAAAAAATTAAAAAAAAAAAAAAGATTGAGGGTTTATAGATTTTGGAATACTAACCCTTTATCAGATATGTAATTTGCAAATATTCTCTCCCATTCTGTTGGTTGCCTTTTAGTTTTGTTGATTGTTTCCTTCCCTGTGCAGAAGTTTTTTATCTTGATGAGGTCCCAATAGTTCCTTTTGCTTTTGTTTCCCTTGCCTCTGGAGACATCTTTAGTAAGAACTTGCTTTGCCTAGGTCAAAGAAGTTGCTGCCTGTGTTCTCCTCCAGGATTTTGATGGTTTCCTTTCTCATATTCAGGTCTTTCATCCATTTTGAATTTATTTTTGTGTATGGTGTAAGAAAGTGGTCCAGTTTCATTCTTCTGCATGTTGCCATCCAGTTTTCCCAACACCATTTGAAAAGACTATCCTTTTTCCATTGGACATTCTTATCTGCTTTGTCAAAGATTAGTTGGCCATATAATTGTGGGTCCTTTTCTGGGTTTTCTATTTCATTCCACTGTCTTGATGACTACAGCTTTGTAATATAGCTTAAAATCTAGAATCGTAATGCCTTCAGTTTTGTTTTTCTTTCTCAGGATTACTTCAGCTATTTGGGGTCCTTTGTGGTTCCATACAAATTTTAGGACTATTTGTTCTAGCTCTGTGAAAAATGCTAGTGGTATTTTGATAGGGATTGCATTGAATATGTAGATTGCTTTGGGTAGCATAGACATTTTAACAATGTTTGTTCTTCCAATCCATGCTCTTTCATTTCTTTTTATTCTCTTCAATTTTCTTTCATAAGTGTTCTATAGTTTTCAGAATGCAGACCTTTTACCTCTTCAGTTAGGTTTATTCCTAGGTATCTTATGGTTTTTGGTGTTATTGCAAGTGGGATCAATTCCTTGATTCTTTTTCTTCTGCTTCATTATTGGTGGATAAAGATGCAACAGATTTCTCCACATTGATTTTATATCCTGTAACTTTGCAGTATCCAAAATCTATAAAGAACTTATCAAATTCAACACCCAAAAAACAAACAACCCAGTTAAGAAATGGGCAGAAGACATGAACTGACACTTTTCCAAAGAAGACATCCGGATGGTTAACAGACACATGAAAAGATGCTCAACATCACTCATCATTAGGGACAGACAAATCAACCACAATGAGATACCACCTCACACCTGTCAGAATGGCTAAAATTAACAACACAAGAAACAACAGGTGTTGGCGAGGACGTGGACAAAGGGGAACCCTCTTGCACTGCTGGTGGGAATGCAAACTGGTACAGCCACTCTGAAGAACAGTATGGAGGTTCCTCAAAAAATAGAGCTACCCTAAAATCCAGCAATTGCACTTTAGGTATTTACCCCAAGGATACAAAAATACAGATTTGAAGGGATACATGCACCCCAATGTTTCAGCAGCATTATCAACAACAGCCAAACTATGGAGAGAGCCTAAGTGTCCATCAACTGATGAATGGATAAAAATGTGGTATATACATTCAATGGAATATTACTCAGCCACCAAATAGAATGAAATCTTGCTATTTGCCATGATATGGAAGGAGCTAGAATATATTATGTTAAGGAAAATAAGTCAATCAGAGAAAGACAGATACCACATGATTTCACTCATATGTGGGATTTAAAAACAAAGCAGATGAACACATGGGAAGGTGAGGGGAAGAGAAGAGAGGGAAACAAACCACAGGAGACTCTTAACAATTAGAGAATGAACTATGGCTTGTTGGAGGGAGGTGGATGGGGGAGGGGCTAGATGTGTGATGGGTATTAAGGAGGCACTTGATGGGATAAGCACTGAGTGTTGTATGTAAGTGATGAATCACTGAATTCTACCCCTGAACCCAATATCACACTGTATGTTAACTAGAATTTAAATAAATAGATAGATAATTGAGGAGTTAGCTACAATTGGATTTTGTCAAGCAAATAATGACATGGAATTTAAACTAGGTATAAAGGGAAGAAAGGTCATCAGGAAAGTGAGATAAAATGACAAGGTGGTAGAATGCAGGGCTTTTAAGAATAAATAAGGTCAAAGGGTTATTGAATTACAGGTACTAGAAGCAGTGAGCTGGGGAGGTCAAGGTGGAAGTCTGAGTTGGAGATGCTTTAAATTGAGATCTTGGAGGGACCTCAGTTACTGCAGGTTAGGTCGTACATAGAATGGATAGCCCTGAAACACATGAAAATTTGAAATCTTTATCCAGATGATAAATAAAATCTAAGACCAGTTGCAATTCCTAACCCTCAAAGGCGCTTGCATCTAATGACACCATAGTTTCTAAGCTTAAGCAGAGCTGCAGGGAGGAGGCTTCATCAAAGTGCTGTCAATCAAGCTGAATAAATGTTCTGGTAGGTAGCCAGTGGCTTTGATTTCATAAGAAGGAAATAACTATCCCTACTCTGAAAGTTCTTCAGTGCCCAACAAGCTTTGACTAGGTCAGAAAAAAAGGAAATACTATCTGAATTACTTCTTTCTAAACCTTAAATAACAGAGTAAAGTTCAATTAACATTTCAGATAAACTTACTGCTACAGATACTACAGATACCTAGAAGAAAGGACATTCATACAACATGCCATCTTCTTCTTAAGTTTTGCTACCTATGCTTAAATTTTAGGTTCTCTCTTTGTATAATTCCATGATCTCGAGTCCACACAAACATGGGTCTAGTAGATTCCCAGACGTTTGATCATTTAAATAACTGGCACATCAATATCTCATATGTTGACAAAAATCAGGGCATAAAGTTGTAGCACCACTTTATAATAGTTTTCTTCTTTTGTAAAGGGAACATGATTAAGAAGTTTCACATCACTGGCAGCACACCAAGACATTAAAGATACTGTCCACCACGTAATGTCGAGTATCAAAAGAAAACCAGCAGATGGCTTTTCTAGCCAAAGAAACACAAGTAGACAGAACTGAGTCCACCAGTGAACCCTGCTCCCTACCACAACATTGAGGCCACAACTAGCGCAGAAACAGTGAGAAGAGTGCAAAGAAACAACGATTAGAAAAAAGCAGCACCAACCATGGGTTAAGGCGACAACCAATGACCTCCTGGGAGGTTACAGAAGTCATTGAGTACCTCCATCTGTTTAGTGCCCATTTTTTGGAACCCAGAACTAGTTTCAAATGAGCTTTCCTTGTGAACATAGTGGTCCTGCAAGTTATTCAATCTACCTTGTGTAGAATTAAAATTTTTATTCCCATAAAACTTCTGAAAAGGCAGTTTTAAAACTGCCCATCTCTGAGCAACATGATTTCCTTAGGACACAAATCTGAATAGGTGAGAGTATTGTTCCAGAAAAGAGATCAACTCCATAAGGGAAACATGAGTCCCAGATTTCCTGAGCAAAAGGGTAAATGAGGACATGAAACATTCATGATGAAGCTACAAAATAAACCAGACGAAAAGCCATTATAGATACGATTTTGGACGGGGGTGACAGGGGGCAAAGAGGGTAGATAACATATCTCAATAATTTCAGTCACAGACTTTCTGGAGTATGTTGTGATGTTACATTTTAAAGTTTGCTGATAAAGACTTTGATAAAGATGAAAAGCATTTACTTCAGGGTCAAGAAAAATAAAAATAAAAAGTTAATCTAGGAGATCACTGCTACCTCTTAAAATAAGTAGAAAAGTAAATAGAGTATTCCATTCACCAGAAAAACATTTAGAGAATAAACATGCAAACAAATTTTTAAAAAAGAAATACTAAGTAGAATGACTATACAATTCATGGTCCAAACTGTAATGTCCAGAAGTGTTATGGATACTAAAAATAATTATCAGATCTTAATTGATCTCAACAGGCCTAAACTGAGTAGTCTCAGGAAAAACAGAGCTGTTTCGAATAAACCAAGACTTATAGTCACTGTTCTTAGAGTTAAGTAATATTATAATCCCTATAAAAATAAGGAAAATATAAAGCCAAGTGCTCACCTTAGCCATAAGTAATCTACCATGTATTAGCATCCTAAATTAGGAAATTCATGATTCAGAGCTAGAAAATTAAAAAATGAATTGAATAAGCCATTCTACCATCAAGGTAGTGGTCACAGTTTACTGTCCAGGGCAGCACTGTGATGCCTGCAGCCCAGCTCCCCAGGCATGGAGAACTTGTTGCCCTGCTTGCTGAGAATGCTGTGGGCAAACAGACATCAGTGGTCAGCCCTTACAGGGGCTGTATCAACTGTAATAAACTTTCTAGTTCGAGGTCATGCTCGGTGGCCACCATCCAATGATTAATAAGTGTGACAGTATAAAGGCCTGGTCATTTCAGCACAATTAGAAAAAATTGAAAGGGTCATTATGACTCTAGAGATGCCACAGGGTTTGCCAAGGTGGTCCTAGGACCTCTATCACTTCTGGACATCTCCTTCTGCCTCATCCTGCTTTGACTTGAAAGTAACACTATATTTATGGTTCCAGATGACTCCAGGTTCTAAGGTTTCCAGATTTAGGAAGTTCACCTGTATTTACAATGATCTTACAATGTTTTCCAAATGCCTCCAGGCAACAATGGGTAGAAGGGGCTGTTTGTGAGCCTTATCCTATAGATTCTACCTCTTTCTCAGAATACTCTTGGCAAAGAGATCTGAGTCATTATAATGGGTGAGAGGAAAATTAAAAGATGAAAGTCAATCAGGAGCAATTACATATGCTTAGTAAATGTTTACTGAGTGAACAGATGGAGGGATGAAATGCAAAAATCCCTTTGTCATCGAGAAGTCTACAATTCTGGGAGCAGATCCAAAAATACCCACAGATTCGACAATCAGTTCCAAGGATTCAATGACTAGATTAAAAGTTGTAAGGTCCTTTCCTGAGAATACAGACTGCTTCCTTCATCTTTGGACATTCAATAGTATCTAGCACAATGTCTTGAATTTACTAGTCATTGAATATTATTACTTGAATGAACAGGCTTAAAAGACCCATCATGCTTGGGTTGAAAAGGCATTTAAGTCTGTGGCAATCAGAATGTGGTAATGTCCCACCAATTACTGAAGACACGTAGATATGACATCAAGGCAAAAAGAAATCTCATTGAAATAGACATGTACTAAGTAACATACACATGAAATTTTTTCTTTTAATATAGAATAGGAAAATGAGACCACAAGGAGGGACCACTCAAGCATAAAGATAAGAATTACACTCAATTATCTCTATCAAGTACCAGTTCTTAAACATGGCAACACCTAAAAAATATTTAAGTAGGTGAGTGAATGAAAAAGTCATCAAAATAATATTAAAATAAAAATGATAGCCCAAGTCAGGGGAAATTATAGAATCAGACTAGATCATAATATCTTGAAAATCCAATTATCCACACACAAAATTAATGGCTTATTTACTTCATCGCCATATTTTAGTGGCCACATCTTAGAGAAATAAGTTTTGGAAATTGACAGAAAAGCAAAAGAGTTAATTTTAAGCAACTCATTGAGACTCACAGGGGTAACATCTGACTGAAGGTTAGCCATTATGATTATGATAAAATAACGGTCAACATCATAGACCAAGCTTTCTCAAACCAGTACTAGATGGACAACTTGGTTAAAAGAAACATTCGCTTGCAGCCTAATGTCAAGTTCAATTAGTTTTATTATGTTATTTTAATACATACAAAATTAAACTTAGTATTTATTGCTCCGATAAAACAAAGACAAAACAAATTTATAAATACGAAAACAACTACATAACCAATTAAATTCAGATTAACAGAAAAGACAGAGTGTAACAGACCATGGTTTCCTGCTAAAATCACAGTACCAATGTACTTTTAGATCTTTTTTTTTTTTTTTTTTTTTTTTACTGTAATCATTCTAATGGGGAAACAATGCCTTTTCACTTAAAGTTACCCTACAAAATGGTATGTGTGACCTCATGGCTTTCTTTACTAGGTTAAGATAATCAGACTTACTAAATAAAACCACCCGCAAGCATTCCTTGAATGATAATTTTAAGAAAGCTGCTTCAGGAGAAAGTTGTTATCACAGTCATATCAAAATCAGCATTAAATGTGTAGCTATTCAATTATTGCTGGAATCAGGTGAAGAAAGTTCTTGAGTGTATAATTACTGATAAACTTACTGCTAGTGAACTATTGAAAGGTATGTAGTAAAAAAATGGAATCTGTGAAACTCATCTGACTCTAACTTGAGTACATTATCACTATGTTCCTGCGATAACGCAGGATAATCCACATCCTTTGGGTGTGGCATACAGGAATGCTCCTATCACTGCGTGTTATTTGAAGCTCAGTGAGAGCTTCATACGCTTCAGACACTGTGAAGTAGTTCGACTTCACATGGCGCAAACACAGCAATAAACACAAACCCCAATTTTATCATGTGGTAATACTTAACCAAGTATATGGCAGGTGTCTGGATGACCCAGAATGTGGTTTTTTGTTGTTGTTGTTTTTTAACTATTATCACGGATATTAAAACCCCCCAAAATTTTAAAATCTCACTGACAATATGAAACCTCCCAGAATATCCATGGACTTACAGAGTTAGCTAGCAGCAGTTAGAGAAACAGTATTCCAGGAAAAGAATAATAGCAAATAATCAACTTTACTGTTCAACTTTCGAAAAAAAAATTCTGCTTGGAAATAAAACTGAAAAAAGTATTTTTTAAATAAATTACACATGGAGAGTGTAGCAAGTGTTAAAAAACATTAGTATTAATAACCAAAAGTTGTTTTCCTTTTTTTTTTAACTTTGCATGGTTAACTGGAAAAAATTAGTCACAAGGGGTAAGTCCATTTTTCATTTAAACAAAGACTCCTAGGGGCGCCTGGGTGGCTCAGTCATTTGAGCATCTGACTTCAGCTCAGGTCATAATCTCAGGTCAGGGTTCAAGCCCCACATCAGTCTCTGTGCTAACAGCTCAGCTGACAGCTTTGGACTCTGTGTCTCCCTCTCTGCCCCTCCCTTGCTTGCGCTGTCTCTCTCTGTCTCTCAAAAACTAAAACATTAAAAAAAATTTAAACAAAGATTCCTAAATTAAAGAAAATATAGGGACACAACTATATTGTATCTATTAGGGGAAAATTCAAAGTTATACCTATAAGAAATTTCATATTTTTTAAATAAAAAAAGAAAACTAATTTTTTAAATAAAAAAAGAAAAACTAGGTAGAGAATCCATGAGAAAAATGTAATGATTATGTAAAAGTTGGGTAGAATAAGAACAAGCAGAATAACCAATTACAGAATCACAAAACCCTAGCACCACTGAGTACCTGCCCACCAGCCCCTCATTCTTCAAATGAGGAAACTTAGTCGCTTTATGTGACTTGCCCAAGGACAACAGCCAGTAATGGGCAGCCTTGGTGTTCTAATTAAAGCCTGAGCCATTCTGCTAGAGAAACTTCTTTCCTAAATTGGTTCTATACTCAAATGCGAAAATGTACCAAAGTAGACCTTAATTATCTGGCACTACAGCCACAGATGCAAAATAGTTTTGAACATTTAATGTATATGTACTAAGTCTTTACAGGCTAAAATTCCCTCAAATGTTTTCCCAAAAAGTTTAAGCAAATAAGACAGCTGGATTAAGCCTTCAAATTACATGACTTAGTTTCTAACAGTGAAGTGAAAGAAAAAAAAACACCGTTAAAAGAAAACAGTAATTAAAAATTATCAAGGGGGTGCCTGGGTGGCTTAGTCGGTTAAGTGTCTGACTCTTGATTTCGGCTCAGGTCATGATCTCATGGTTCGTGGATTCGAGCCCCACACGGGGCTCTGCACTGACAGTGCGGAGCCTGCTTCGGGTTTCTCTGTCTCCCTCTCTCTGTCCCTCCCCCACTCTCTCTGTCTCTCTCAAAATAAATATGTAAACTTTAAAAATTATCATGAAAACAACTGAGAACTTAGGAACTTTTAAAAGGGCTGCTTTAAATTTTGAGTCAATAATTGCAGAGTAAGATGGCAATGTTACTTTGTATAAATGTATACATGTTTCTGTCTAGAAATAGTAGTATAAAATCTCAAAACTGTGCATAAAAATAAGATTTTGAGTAAAGAATCAAGTGATTTTTACACCATCCACTCTCAGGAAAAAGAGAGCAACTACATAGACACCAAGGAAATTTTAGAGAAAGTCCTCACATCAGTTCAGAGTCACCTGCATGCCCAACTGACTGTATCAGTTTCATAGTTCAAATGATATTAATTATGATAAGAGTTAGTTCTAAAAATCTTTCATTGCATTCAACATTTCCAGCTTGCTATGTTCCCGAAGTTATGCATCAACTTTAAACAGATTTTTACTTTTTTTTTTTTAATTTTTTTTTTCCAACGTTTTTATTTATTTTTGGGACAGAGAGAGACAGAGCATGAACGGGGGAGGGGCAGAGAGAGAGGGAGACACAGAATCGGAAACAGGCTCCAGGCTCCGAGCCATCAGCCCAGAGCCCGACGCGGGGCTCGAACTCACGGACCGCGAGATCGTGACCTGGCTGAAGTCGGACGCTTAACCGACTGCGCCACCCAGGCGCCCCCAGATTTTTACTTTTTAATGAATAATAAAGAAATCTTAAAGGGTAAAATAAAAATGATTTTGATACTTGGAAATTGGATCTTCTTTTGTTTGCCAAGAAATTCAATTACAATTAGCAATTACCAGATGAGAGATGAGTATAAATATGGAATATTGGAATGAAATTATTTTAAGATGAACAAAGTGCTCAGCATCATCATTTAGATGGGATACAACTGATTCATTAAAGATTTTAAGAGGTGGACCAAACTGAGGATAGAATAAGAATAAGATATCTCAAGAATACCCTCCTAAACAAGCCTGTTGGAGAAGTGTGGGAAGGGACAATATCAAGGCCTCCCGAATCCTCTTGACATCATCAGAGGCTTTAATTCTGACCCAGTAAAACACAACTTGATAGGATTTGTTGTACCCAATGCAATATTTACACAAAATACGTACCTGACCATCTACAAGGCACTGTAGTTGGATACTACAAATGATTGAGATAAGCAAGATATCATTTAAACAACTACAAACGTTTAAACACTCGAAAAACTTATGTAACAAGGACAGAAGTCAACTGGAAATAACTATGACACAGGAAATAGTATAAAAATAAAATACTATTACAAGAGAGGGGGAAGTGAAATTCTTTCGGAGAGATGGGCACAGAGGGATCATGCAACATTTCATGAAAGAGAAGGCATGCCATTGGCCACTCAAAAATGGGCCCCTTTTGAGGAAGAGGGGATAGTGACTGAAGGCACAGAGGTAGGGCATGAAGCTCAGAGTTTGGGAAATGAACCAAGGAAGCTGAAGCATAAAGGGATTAGAGGCATTAGTGGGAGATGAAGGTGGATAGGTTTGCTGTGTGTATGCAAGTCAGCAGTGGTTAAAGGGGTGGGTTTAGATGGGACTCCACTTTCTGGTTGTGTCAGTTTAGACTGTGCTTCAGTTTGTTCATTCATATCCTCAAATGACAATAAAAATAATGAACCTGCCTAGAACTGGGGTTGATGCGAGGTGTAATAAGAGAAGCCATGTACAAGTTCTTTGCAAATCAGAACGCATTATAAAAATGTAAAGTATTATTATCAGGATAATAGTAAATAAAAAGGGTTTGAGAACACCACACAATCAATGGGATTTAATGGTTGTTAGTTGGGAGGCTAAGGGTTGGCACTGAGAGGTACTGGGACCATATGAGGTCTTCAAGATCCCCAGACCATCAGGTGGAAGAACCCACTCAGCATTGCATCCTGCACACGTTCAACCCCAATCCATCACAGCTCGAAGAGGTGAGTGCACTTTGACCCTCCACAGTCAGTTCTCTGTTTATCTGGGGTGAAGAGTGGGTTAGGGAAGGAAGGTCAGCTTTGGTGACTGGCAATTCTAAACTAGGAACCAAATCTTGTTCCATTAGCAAGACCAAAAACAGGTACAGCAGGAGGCCTATATGCATGCATCTTTATCCAAAGATCCCAAGGATTACCACTGAGCAGAAGGGGGTTATGAACAGGAGGCCTGGCTTCTGCTAACCTGCAAGAAATAACCCAGGGGTGGGAATATAGAGTTGGTGATCAAAGCAACTCCTGAGTTGAGAAATGAATGAATGCTGCTGCTGCCATGTATCTGCAGAGGCCTGGAGACCACACAGGTCAAGGACTGGATCCAAGGGAGCATAACGTATTCCAGTGTGCTGCTTGGAAATGAGGGCCCCGTTGATCCCCATAGACCACAGTTCTATTTAAATAAGCACCCAGGGGCGCCTGACTGGCTCAGTCAGTTAAGCATCCAACTCTCGGTTTCAGCTCAGGTCATGATCTCACAGTTCGTGAGTCTGAGCCCTGCATCAGGCTCTGTGCTGACAGCGTGGAGCCTGCTTGGTATTCTGTCTTCCTCACTATCTACCCCTCCCTCATGTGCATGCACAGTCTCTCTCTCTCAAAGTAAATAAACGCCATCCTCTTGGAAGCAATGGCATCTATATTACTCCCCTCAAGGGTACCTGAGCAAAGCAACGTCTGGTCCCTAAAAGGTGTGTTGTGTGCTTTCACTATACATTTGAGTATGACCCTTACAGCAGCATGGAACCAACTTAGCATTCTCAGAGCCCTGCACATCCTCAGGAACTGCCCAGCTCTGGCTTTGATGAGGACTATGGACCCAGGAAAGACGTATCATAACCAGTAATAAATCAACCACTAGCATTTTGACACCTGAACAGAAACTAAAATTTTGTTTCTGAGCATGATCAATGTGATTTAAAGAGATAAAATTCTCACTTATGAAATCACCTTATCTTAAATGAAATTGAATTTAAATAAATGTAATCTGAATGTTTGGGTTCTAGGAAATATGTACTATCACACTATTTAAGTGTATGTTCAACTCTCCTTTAAGTGACAGTTGGCGGGGGGAGGGGTTGGGGGTGCCTGGGTGGCTTAGGCGGTTGAGCATCTGACTTCGGCTCAGGTCATGATCTCAAAGCTTGTGAGCTCGAGCCCGGCATTGGGCTCTTGTGCTGACAGTTCAGAGCCTGAAGCCTGCTTCTGCTTCTGTGTCTCCCTCTCTCTCTGCCCCTAACCCACTCGCATTCTGTCTCTGTCTCTCTCAAAAATAAATAAACATTTAAAAAAAAAAAATTTAAGTGACACTTGGAAAGAAAAACCACAAAAACCCATTTCAGTCAAATTGATATTTACAGTCTTAAAAAACAACAACAACCAAAACCCCCAGTTTTATCACGTAAGAAAGATGAATACTGTGGCTCCTCTACCTTTTATTAAAATTAAATTGACATGGTTATTGATGTGACTATAAATTTCTTAAGTGAAGCTATCTAAAACTTAAGAGATGAAAGCTGGAGTTCAGGGAAATGTACACAAAAATATAATTTTTCAAATATATGTACACATAGCTGATGTTGAAAATGACTCCCAAAAAATGAATATAAGAAGTATTTCTGAATAAAGCTGTAATAACTTCACTTTGCTTGAATACAACCAAAGCTGTTTTTCCAGAAAGTCAAAAGAAGTATCTTCGTCATCCTTGTGATACCAGCTGGAATTTAAGGGCAAGCCATCTAATTTTTTTTTTTTTTAGTCTTCATTCATTTATATGGAAATGAGATGTTTCCTAAAACATATCTGTACCCAGTACCTACGTCAACACTAAAGCTCAAAGCACACAAATTCCGGCAGCTGATTCCTGACTATAAGTGAAAACAGCATGCCAACATCGTCTAAAACCCTTGTGCGTCATTCACCAAGGAGGACATTACCAAGCTGTCAACTTCAATTAACCTGCCTAGCTTTATAAATAGCCTAAACTTCCCTATCTAAATAGGTTGGTGCCCTTTTCTCAGAAGCAAAGGGAACAACATGACAAAGAAGCATGAAAAATAAATGAGCTTTCCCCTTTGTAAACAGGAGAAAGTTGACATTAAACCAATTCTAAGTCCAAATTGAAGAGCTATTAATAAAATAAAGCTCAAGAGAATCGAGAACCGGTTTTAACCAGAAAATAAACATTCACTATCAGCTCTTTTAAAAATATCTGTGAGTCTCACTGCTATAGAAACTAATTGAATATACGTACACAGGCAGAGATACACAGAGATACCGTAATTATGATCCTTAATATGGTCCCCAAAGTAACACAATTTAAAAGCCCCAAATGATTGATATTCAGTCAAAATTAAAGCCAGTTATTTTTGAAAATTCAATTATGTCATTCTATTCTAAATATGAAATGTTTTATGATTTTTATAATTTACAGCATTATAATTTCTTATGCTAGTTCTAGATGTTTCTTCCTCTAAAATCAATCATACCCAACAAACCCTGCATCACTTCTATAATCTATTCACTTATGGAAAGCACTTTTCTAGTTCACACTCCAATGAGTAAATGAAAGCAAAATCAGAAAACAACAATGGAATTTATCAAAAGGCAAAAAATAACTGGTCCAGATCATTAATCAGGCTAGTGAATCCGTTAGTCCGTCTAACTAGTATCTACTGTGTGGAAAAACACGGTTCGTCACCATATTTATCTCAGGTAAAAATGGGTGAATTTATGTATGTACATGGGTACTTATACATACATTTGTCTTCTGGGTAATGCTTACCAAGCTTGCCATAAACAGGATAATGGAAAAGGGACATCTTACAATAAGGATGCTACTCAGCTCACTAAAATATCTAGAACAACCAAAAACTAGTCAGTTAAATAAAAGACTTCTGACCAAAAAACATTACAAAGTCCCCTTAGAGCCTCATTCGCAGCAGTATTAGAAAATTCCAGTAAAAGGCATTTGCTGGTATGCAATACTCTTACTGTGTCAGTTAAACGAATCACCACTTTATTCGCACTAGATCATGACAACTGGCTTCCCTTTTTTCCATTCATTCAAACAACTTCTGTGTCACTATTACGAGCATCACAAGAGATATGAAAATGAATTTTATGTACAAGTAAAACAGGGGTCAAAATAAACATGATGAGTTATGGATGCAGCACTAGATGGAAACCGATGAGAATAACTAAGAGAAATGACTTCTAGGTCGCGAAGGCTGTGAGGAAGATGTGCTAGGTCTGGTAGCATAAATCAGATTTGAAGCCCAGGGAAGACTTCCCCATGGGTACAACTGGCGAGCACTGTGGAAGCAGCCAAGAATATGGGGGGCAGGGAAACTAATGTTGGAAAGAAAAGTCAAAGCCAAATCACTTAAGATCTTAAATGCCAAGCTAAGAATACTGGACTTTAGTACCAAACATGGGGAAGGTTTCAAGGAAGGATATAGTGTGATCAGAACTGCATTCTGGGAAAACTCACAGATGTACACAATATGAACTAGAGTAGGGAGGAGAGTGAGAACAAAGGCTCTTATGACAAATATTATAATCATTCAGATCAAAGGTACTAAGTGCACATGAACTATGCTAGGGACAGTAGTGAGAGAAAACCCAGGGTAAAGCCAACAGAACTTGACAATATCTAGTTTTTAAATCTGAGTTCTTTTTTTTTTTTTTAATGTTTATTTATTTTTGAGAGAGAGAAGAGTGTGAGTGGGGGAGGGACAGAGAGAGACAGGGAGACACAGAATCTGAAGCAGGCTCCAGGCTCTGAGCTGCCAGCACAGAACCCAACATGGGGCTTGAACCCACAAGCCGTGAGACCATGACCTGAGCCAAAGTTGGCTGCTTAATCAACTGAGCCTCCCAGGTGCCCCTTAAATCTGAGTTCTTTTGAAGATCCAGAAGCAGGATGCAAGAAGCAGATAGAGCTTGAAAGTCACTATACATAATAAAATGCAAGGAAAACGGTTTCCACATTGATCTAAAACTAATACGCACATATGCAAACGGGGGAGTTTCACTTCAAATAAACTGGACACTTTTTAGTGTCAGATCTATTTCTAAACAAAAGGTCAGGAGGAAAGCCAGACAGTATCATGATGCATAACATGATGGAAGCCTTTAGTTTGGTCCAAACCAGATGTCCAGCTAAAATAAGCCATGATACACAGCATAGTCCGGGGCTTCAAAATTAAAGAACTCTAAATTCTGTATGCTGGAACAGGATAATCGTTAGCTCCTCAAAGCCTCAGTAGTCTATTTCGGACCCCCCTTTGCCACGAAAATTTTCTTTAGGTCAGCAAGTCACCAATGGGCTCTTCATTGCATACCCAATCAACACTTCTCAGTCTATCTTTCATTCAATGTTTAACCCCTGCCAACAGCCCTACGTCCTTTCCTTTCCATTTGTCCCAGCTTCCAAAGAATGGCAAGTCTCATCAGTTCTTCCCCGACTTCACTGCCCCCCTTCCTGACTTCATCTTCCCTCCACTGCCATACATTACATTCTCATTACCACTCAGATGCCACAGTTCTCAAACTGTGGTCTTCAGACCAGCAGTAGCAGCACCATCTGGAAACCTGTTACACGTAAAAATTCTTGGGGAGCACCTGGGTGGCTCAATTGATTAAGCGTCCACTTCAGCTCAGGTCATGATCTCATGGTTCATGAGTTCAAGCCCTGCATCAGACTCTGCTGTCAGTGCAGACCCTGCTTTGGATCCTCTGTCTCCCTAACTCTCTTCCCTTCCCCTGCTTATACTCTCTTTCTCTCTCAAAATTAAATAAATGTTAAAAAAAATTTAAAAACAAAAGAAGTAAAAATTCTTGGGCCCCACTTGAGACCTACTGAGCCAGAAACTCTGGGGTAGGGCCCAGTAATCTGTGCTTGGGCAAGCCTTCCAGGTGATTCTGATGCATGCTCAAGTTTAAGAACACCTGGGCTCCCTGCCTTTAGTCTCACAGCTAGCTCCCCATGCTGTGGCCAGAGTCACCTTCTAAATTACCAGTTTAATTATGTCATTCGCCACTTTCTACAATAGTATTCAAACTGTATGAACCCATTTTAAACAGGAAAAACTAAGACTTCAAATGTTAAATTAAATTTGTATTTTAATGTTATTTGAATTTGTGCACACATAATATAGTCTTATAAAACTAGCATTAATTCCTTATATTTATCAAGCATATGTCAGTATAATCATTTTTTTTTCCAAAGAGAACACAAAACCAGAATATTAAACAATATTAACTGGCAATCAGGTTTTTCTGAAACTTAATCACAATGTCAGGTTTAATCACAGAAAGATGAAGTGGTAGGCCTGGTCATAACTGTGAAACCTTGAGGAAGTTACTTATCCTCTCTGTGCCTCAGTTTCCACATCTGCAAAATGGGATAATAGAATTTCATAGGATTGTGAGAATTAGATGAGTTAAGATACATAAAGTTCCCAGGACAGCGTTGGCCACACAGAAAGCATCTTAAGAGTTTGTTGCTGGTGCACCTGGGTGGCTCGGTTGGTTAAGCCTCTGACTCTTGATTTTGGCTCAGGTCATGATCTCACAGTTTGAGAGTTCAAGCCCCGCGTCAGGCTCTGTGCTGACAGCTCGGAGTCTAGAGCCTGCTTCAGATTCGGTGTCTCCCTCTCTCTCTGCCCCTCACCTGCTCGTGCTCTGTCTCTCTCTCTCTCTCTCTCTCAAAAACAAATAAACATTAAAAAAAAAAGAATTGTTAAAAAATAAATAAATAAAATACAAATAAAAAAAGAATTTGCTGCTATTAATCATCACTATTACTAATGTTATACTAATGTAGCTAATACCTGTACATGTAAGCATGGTACTGACCGCTAGGTACCCCCAATATACATTCTCCCTTTTTTCTACTTTTTACAGTGACAGAACCCCATGGTTTTAGCTGAGCACACGCCCACACAGAATAAATACTACATTTCCCAGCCTCCCTTACCTCTAGGTGCATTTATACCTACCCTCCCCATGGAGAATAACCTCTAGGATACTGCCTGGTGGTGGAGATCTAAGAGCTTCTGAAAAACACTTCCGACCAATTTTCCTTATTCAAGAGCATCATTCCCTTCATCCCTATTCCCAGAGGAACTTGGTGTTGCCAATTCCTGAGCCTTTGGGTAATTGTGCAACATAAATTGGGCTGGTTCTTGGCCACTCCACTGCCCCTTCCAGGTTCTGTTTTTCCAAGTCTATTAAGCCCTTTACCTTCCAGAGTCCAACACTTTGTTCACGTGGTCTCCAATCCCACTCTCCCCATCCTTGAGTATTTAGGCGTCTACAAAAGAGGATCCCCTAACATTTTAGTGGGGTTTAGGGAAGGAACAAAAATAGATGCTTATGTTCAATTCTCTCTTTTTCCAGAACTTTCAGGTGCCATTTTCTATAAAAACTCTCCCAGTGCACCACTTAGTTCACCCCCTGGCATTTAAATTCTGGCCTAAATAAAAGAAACAAAGTTACTAGGCACCTTCTTACATAGTTTTATATTGTTATTTCATTCTTACACTGTTATTTTACTCACCATGTAATTATGCTTTGGCCCCGTAAGTGTACTGGGATTTCCTTAAAGGCAGAGACCACATCTTAAAAGTTTTAGTACCTTCTAGAGCAGTAGTTCTCAAACTTGGCTGCACATTTGAATCACCTGGGGACCTTTTAAAACTCCAACACCCTGGCCGCACCCAGAGCAGTAACCCAGAATCTCTGGGGTGAGACCCGAATCTCTGGGGTGTCCTGCAACACAGGGGCCAGGCAGAGAAGCACCACTGTGAACAGTGCTGCTGCTGTCTGGAGACCCACTTCAAATACTTATCCCACGTGTGTACACATACAACTGAAAGGCATCTACCTTCCTGGAATGGCATCTCTGACAAACTCTTAAGGCACCGTAAACTGGTCACAGGAAAATAATCTGAGTAATCCCAGGACATAGTAAAGAAGTGCCTTAGCCCAAGACAACGTTTGGAGGACACTTTAACAGTAAGCACTTACTTCCTGCGCCCACCGCTCAATGTAGCAATGGTAAGCGTCAATGGGGGCCTTTCTCTGCTGAGCCCGCTCCCGCCCACCGCTGCCTTCATTATCCCTTTGTTACTTGTGAGCACTTGGCCTCGCAATCCAGATCACATGCTTGAAGGGACGCAGGGCTGTTTTGAGTGGCAACCTTCCAGTTCTGCAGAAACTATAAAACTGACCCAAACAAAGAAAACTGGTGGAGTTGCCAGGCAGCAGAGACTCCAGAATATCTATATAGGAAAGGCTTAGGAGAAGCATTGTGGTTGGAGAATAGAGCCAGACAGCTTGTCCTAATCTTACATTTTCATAGCTACCCTGCTGTTTTAACTTAGATTTTATGTATGCATGAGGTGGTTTGGGGAAACTGTGAAGATTAAAGTCACCTCAAGCACCCCTGAGACCTCAACATTAGCAAAATCAGGAACCACAGATCCTGCACCATCAACCGAGGCCTGTTCATTGCCTTTTTTGGCTGTCCTCCAGAGGCTGGACATCAGGCCACTTAGGGCTGCACACATAGTGATGGCAAGAAAAGGACAGGGAAGGCCAAACTGTGACAAACCACTAAAGCCTCCAAAAGGAGACCCACGAGAAGGCGGCGGGGGGGACAGATGCCGTGTGATCTGGAAGGGAGAAAATATATCCAATGCTACCCACTGGGCCGAATCCTTTAGCAGAATTAGGGAGGAGAGGCTGTTGCTATTGAACAAAGCCTCTGCTAGAAACCACAAATAGATACAAATAATACCAGAAGGGGACCTAAAAAAAAAACAAAACTGAACAAGGAAATCCTGACACATTAGATCCATGTCTTGCAGTGAGAAGAGTGGACCTACAGCTCTTCACCATTTCTGAACAGAAGTGCAGTCATTGTAGCCACAGTATCTAACTTTTCTTTTTTTTTTCTTTTCTGTCTTTGTCTTGTAATCTCGACACCCAACGTGGGACTTGAACCAACGACCCGAGATCGAGAGTTGCAAGCTCCTCTGACTGAGCCAGCCAGGTGCCCCTAACTTTTCTCTTTTTATATACAGAGTTAAAACACACTGTGAGCAGAGTTGCAACCTTCAATATTGAAAGTAGAAAAGTAAAGTAATTATTTTATATAATTAAAATATTAATTACAGAATTAATATTATAGAATTAAAAACAGAACAATGAAAAGCTCAACGGCTACATGGTCCTTGGGAGGAACCTCCAGAATCTTTGACAAAAGTAAAAGGTGACTTCTTCAGACAAATGACTGATTTGCTCTATCAGACTTAGGAAACTGTTGGTTGAGAATGCTACAGAACTTCTCTCTTTGATGTCTACCTATCAGTATTCAATTTAGATCTGAATAGATATAAAATGGTGTATGCCATTTAAATGTTCCTTTCTCCCTGTTAAGAATTAACATGTTTCCAAAGTGATTTAAAAGTTTCCTTTCGAATTTTAAGGAGCCCCCACGTCTTCCAGAACAAAATGCTCAAATTTAGCAGCTACAGGGTCTTGATTAATTAAGAATGTAATACCGTGTTTGTGTTTCTGGCTTAGAAACTAGTGTCTTTGTTTCTGCTGGACTCCCCGTTGGCAGAGACCAGAAGAGGAAAACATGAGGGTTAAATGAGCAGCGTGCCCAGAAATCGAGAGTGGGAGAAATCCCTTATTACCAATGATGCTTGAGTGTCCCGGAGCCAAAACTGCAGAAAAAGAATCTTTTGGCTAATTTAAGGTTGGCCAGATGCCACCATTTCTGGCTGGTGGCCAGAGGACCTCGGGGGGAGAGGGATGGCAGGACGCCACCAGAGAAGGTCAAGCACTTCATTGCTAAAGCTGCCTTTGGGTGTAGCTGCTCACTAGGAAACTGAAAACTTTTTGTCCAACAAGCTTCCCAAGTGATTCCTTAGCACATGACATTTGCCAACCTTTACCTAACTGATCCCTTATCCACTCTGCCAATCAAAGCAACCAAGAAATTTCATCTACACTAAACGGGAACAGAAAACAAAGCACTCGCTCCAATCCTCTAGGACTTTACATACGAGGCTTCGTTCAACAAATACCTGTCAAATGACATTAAGGCTATCTTCCATGCCGGGCTGTTTGTACTGGCTACTTCCAATTGGACTGGAAAATCATTTTTCCTGGTGAATTTAATTATTACATGAATTTCTAATTGCACTGAAGTCACTAGACAGTGGAATTACAAGTTAGAAATGAAGCACAGACTGTAGACCTATGTAACAACCTACGCACTTAGATTCAAACCTCTTGAGACAGGTACGTGACCTCAGGTAAGTGACAATAACAGCTCAATATCTGAGAGCAGTGTCAACACAGGGTTAACATGCCCATCAGGCAAGCTACTTCTAGAGGGAAAAGCATTCTCAGTTGTAATTTAATGGGCTTGTGATTGGCTTCCTTGAGCTGAACAGCACAGAATTGGGGGGGCGAGGGACTCCCAGATCTACAATCTGAAATGTATATGAGAATTGTTATCCTGCTGACCCCCTTTCATCCCTGATACTTTCTGAGATCTAAAAAGAAAAACCTTATAATTCCAAAAGTATATTTGAATCAAACAAGCAGCAATTCTGAATATATGAAAGGTTAAAAACAAAAATCACCGGCTGCAATATGTAAAAGTTAGAAAGTGAGCTGTCCAAAATACAACAATTAATAATATCTACTGCCTCCACATTCAAGAAATACTAAATACTGAAGAAAAGTGTGTGTTCTTCCCATTGTCAAAAGTACCAGTCTGGGGTGCCCAGCTGGCTCAGTCAGTAGAGCATGAGACTCTTGATCTTGGGGTTATGAGTTCGAGCCCCACATTGGGTGTGGAGATTACTTAAAAATAAAATCTTAAAAAAAGAAAAAAAAAAAAAAAGGTACCAGTCTGGAAGAGGAGATTCATAAGACTTGACACCAGATTTAAATCGGAAGCTAATTTCACAGCATCATCCTTAATATTAAGGACATATGATATATGGCATACTGGACAGTGAAAGTGTAAAACAAAGGATCTTTCACTCTCCTTAACGTGTTTTCAATATAGTTTCATTTTTCTAATTCTTGTGATGTTTACAAAAATATGACTTAATTTTTATAGGTTCTGACAATAATGACCTATAATCCCATTTTTTCTGGTCTCCTTCAATTCAAGCCTATCTCCTAAGCCCTGTTGGTGCTCATATTTGATAATTTTAAAAGCCTGCCATTGTCAAATAAGGTTGAGAAAAACTGGCTTAAGGGCATTACACTCGGATGTTCAAAATGTCAAAGAGAACACCTGTTGGCAGCTCTAACATTTACTGTTTGATCAGCTATGGAAAAACAGAAAAACTAGTTGAAGCAGCAGCTGCCATCCCAGAACAACTTAATGCACTAATCAGAAAACGTGTTCACAAAAGAATCACAAAAAGAATTTTTAAGAACTTTTTCATAGGGGTTATCGATGGCTACTGATGGGTTATTCCTACTCAAATCAAAGCCCTTAAGCATTGTTCATTAAAATTCCTTATATATTCCTTCCATTCTTCATGTTTTATAAGAGTCACTCATTTACAAGTAGAAGGAAAAACAACATAATGCAAAAAGCTCAGAACCGGGTTCTGGGAAGCTTGAGCTTGGGATCTGGCTCACTCACTCACCACTCAACAGTTTGGTACTATCTAACTTCTCAGAACTTCAGATTCTAGATTATGTGGAGGACTAGATCCAGGTTTCTCAACCTCAGCTTTATTGACATTATGGGAGGGAGGGGCTGCCCTGTGCACTGTAAGACCTCTGTATCTCTGACCTCTACCTACTACATGCCAGTAGCAACCCCCTGTTGTGACAAACATGTCTCTAGACTCCTGTCTCCAGTTGTGCAAAATCACCCCCAGTTGAGAATCACCAGACTGATTCCAGCTCTGATATTCTACAAAATATATTCAATCTTATTTTCTTTTTTTTTTTTTTAATGTTTATTATTTTTGAGAGACAGACAGAGGAGCAAGCAGGGGAGGGGCAGAGAGAGAGGGAGACACAGAATCAGAAGCAGGTTCCAGGCTCCCAGCTATCAGCACAGAGCCCAACGAGGGTCTCAAACTCACAGACCGAGAGATCATGACCTGAGATGAAGGCTGCTTAACCAACTGAGCCACTCAGGTGCCCCTTCAATCTTATTTTCTTAAATGTTATTTGTTAAGACACTGGTCAACATGCCAATTGTGAGACATGATTTTGATTTTTAGATAAATTAAAATACAATAACAACTTGTACCAATTCTAATTTTAGTAGATTCTAAAGTCTTTTGGGAATGAAAATTCACAAAAGAACATCAAAACAATTTATAAGGAAAACAAATGTAAATGAAGTATATTTCAATAATATTTTCATCCCATTTTCTAGCGTAACTCCTTCAACTGGAAAAAAGAGATAAAGGACACATTTAAAATCCTTTTATTTTATATTATTTTATTTTTAATCTAGTCTATCCAATGTGTACTTTTAGAGGCTCTCATCCATGTGAGGTGCCTGGGTGGCTCAGTCAGTTAAGCGTCCGACTTCAGCTCAGGTCATGATCTCACAGTTTGTAAGTTTGAGCCCCACATCGGGCTCTGTGCTGACAGCTCAGAGCCTGGAGCCTGCTTCAGATTCTGTGTCTCCCTCCCTCTCTGTCCCTCCCCTGCTCACACTCTGTCTCTCTCAAAAATGAATGAACGTTAAAAAAAAATTTTTTTTTTTATATAGAAAACAAAGGGCCTTGTAATACCAAGAGCAATATAAAGTGCTTGACTTTTGGGAAGAAAGACATTTAAAGCTAACAATTCTTTTAAAATATTTTTTAATAAGCATATTAGGAAAAAAGTTTACACCATCTCAATACCTGGTTTTACTCTAAATTCATGGAACATTTAAATATCTTACAACCTACGTCTGGTGTTCAATCTGCTATGAAGTCATAAATGTATACACTTCATAGGGAAAATAAATCACGTACTGCATTTCCCTCAGGAACTGCCATTATTTTACCAAGTTTTTGCTTCAGTAAAATTAGTTTCAACTGCCTAGAAGCCAAACGTTCTTTCACAGATTGATATTCCTGACATTATGTCCGCGAGGATGATTATCACCCAAGTAATCCTTTCTCTGCAGAAGGTCACTTTTGCTGTTGAAGAGGTTAATTTCATAATTCACGTAAAAGTATTAGAGACTTGTCAAAAGATTTTTCCTTTCATCCCCCAAATTTAAAACTTATACTGGAAAAAGACTTATGAGAAAATTAAGGGCCTAACGTGCTCATGATTCTCAAAGGACAGAACAATTGCTATACTCCTAAAACCCTTAAATATAAAGGAAATTGAAACATAAAGCAAATGTACTCCTCTTTTGAAAAAGACACACAATCACAAAGAATACCAAAATATGAGCTCATAAGGAACATCTAGCTCTTTCCTTTACTGATGAGGCCACAGAGGCTGAAAATCAACTCCCAAATACTGGCATATTATAGAGGAGAACATATCTTCTCCACATGCCTGCCCTAGTTTTCCTTCCTGAATCCAGTGTATTGAAGTGTCTGGTTATACAATTTCTATGATATTTACATAGGAAAACAAACAAGTGGTTATATTCATTTTCCCAAGCTGCTAGGACAGGCCACAGTTGTGGTGTACAGGAATGAATATAGTAATGGAAAACCATCAAATCCCATGAAAAGGCAGATGTTTGGGCCAACAGACTAATTCGGCAAGTCCTCTGCTATTCCTTTTCTCACCTAAGTTTCCCCCAATAAGTGAACCAAAACAGAGCCTTACGAACCACAGCCCAGCAATGTTCACATTCATATAGAATAGTATTAAATAAAAACGTACGCTAAACCTGACATACCAAAGGGTTACGTGAATAAAACACAGACAATATAGACAATAATGAGGACAGATTTTGTATGACACGTGGAATCTTATATAAATGAAAGGATGTGTGACATTCAACATAAAATCATACATACCCTAAAAAATCAACTACTTTTTGAATTGCCCTCTCCTACCCACTGTTTCCCTAGAACACACCTAGTTCTAACTGTTCTCCCAAGCAAGGGATCCCTTGCTTAAAGAGGCTAAAGCTGGCATTTGGTGTGCAATGTGTCAAAGAGGTCAAACTATCTATTTTCAGTTTTCAAACCACCCCTATTATTTTGTTCCATCAAAGGATAAGGAAGGAGAAAAATGGTTGAGTGGTGGTAAACTCACCCATCTGGATTGTCTGGAGTACAAAAGAGCTCTCTCGCTCTCTCTCTCTCTCTCTCTCTCTTTTTTTAACAGCATGGTCCCTAATTACACAGCTCCTTCTCTTTAATATTAAGTAGCATTCATCATCACAGTAGTAAGTCAGTAACCTGCAATTCTTCAAATTCTCCCTTCTGATGGAATTTAAAAGGCTCCTCGGCAGTTCCAGGGTATTGGTACCAGGCCAACAAGGACAGTGTCATTTCAAAGTGTAGGCTGCCACCTACCGACTGTGATCCATTCTCTCAACACTCAGCTCCTCCCCAGAAAGCTAAACAATTCCTTGCAAGATGTTCTTTGCTATGCCATTTAAAGCAATGCATTCAACTATATCAATATAATCTTTTAAATACAAATGCTTTTAACTTCAAAAAATACAAACATGCCTCTGTATAGCTAAACACCCTGGCCTGTACTCAAAAGGGCAGAGAATTATTTTTAAAAGATACATGCCATTTTTTTAATACAGAAAAAGTTCTATTTTAATATATTTCTCTCCACCATTCCCTTTATTCTTTACTCTTAAAAATTGAAGCTCACTCCTTCTCATTACACAGAGCTGGTGATTTAATTGTTCACATTGATCAACCTGGAATTATTCAAAACTTCAAGTCATAGTCCTAAAGTGCTTAGAAAAACTCACAGCAGCTGCTGACAATAAAGCTAAAAAAGCTAGCCCTTAATTAGCTCAACCCCCTGTCGTAGAAACATAAATCTGCAGGTGCCCTCTAGGAGTAGATGACTTTTTCAAGTGAGAGTTTCTCCCTGTTTTAACCTTTTTAAAAGAAAAATAATCAGACTAACCAACATCATTAAAGGGAGATAAGGAAATCCCCTCTCCCAGGCAATAGGCCACTGTCTTGGTGAGAGGGTGAACCACATTCACTTAATAAGTACTGCCAGACACAATATTAGGAGCTAGGGATGCACAGATGACTTAAATATCTGTTGCCTTCCTGAAGTTGTCCGCTGCAGAGATCTGGTAGGGACGCAACTGCAATGCAACCTGCAATATGTGAAAAACGTGAAATCTGAACAGTGAAAACTAGCACTTGGGTTTGTTTGGGAGGGTCAGGAAGAGCTCCAGAGAGGAAGCTTCTGAAGGCAAAATTGGAGCTTACCAAGTAATCAGATGGGAGAGAAAGATCCAAATGGTGTGTGCAAAGGAAGAGAGATGGAACAAAAGGCGGAGGCTCAGAGAAAACATCTAGCAATTCAATATGGGTAAAGAATAAAATGAATTAGGGGTGCCTGGGTGGCTCAGTCGGTTGAGCGTCCGACTTCAACTCAGGTCATGATCTCACGGTTCGTGAGTTCAAGCCCCGCGTCGGGCTCTGTGCTGACAGCTCAGAGCCTGAAGCCTGCTTCAGATTGTGTCCCCCTCTCTCTCTGCCCCACCCCTGCTTGTGCTCTGTCTCTCTCTGTCTTTCAAAAATGAATAAACATAAAATATAATTTTTTTTAAAGAATAAAATGAATTAAAAAAAAAAAGAATACAATGAATGAGGTTAGGTAGGTAGGTAGAGGGCAGAGCTCAGTCTTTTGTACATCCCACCAAGAAATGTGCCTTTTAGAATTATCACAGCAAAGTAGGGACTGGAGGGAGGGTGATTGCTAAGAAAAGGGGTAAAAATGTCCAAGCAGGGAGGATTAAGGATCTGAAAGCAGACCAGGGAAGCAAGAATACAGAGACCATATCAGAGACAAGCTGTGAAGATGAATTTGTAGGACGTGACTGGGGGTGAAGAATGAGAAAGGAGGAAGAGACTAGAATTCCCCCAGTTTCTGGCTCAGGTAACTGAATGGATAGTGGTATGTTCACTGAGACAGGAAATACAGTGGGAGCCGTGGATTTGCTGGGTGGAGTTTGAAAACCAGAGTTTGGAAATGCTGAGTTTGAAGTGGCTGGAACACTGAGGTGAAGGTGTACCGTGGAACAATGAATACACAGATCTGAAGCCCAAGCCAGAGGTCTAGACTGGATTTAGAAAATCTGAAGTCACTTGTGTGTGAGTAGCGGGGGACGTGGATGAAATGCCCCAGACAGAATGGGTACAGTGAGAAGAGCACCATGGATGAGAGAGAACCTGGCAGACAACCAACAGAAGACTCGCCAGCTTAAACAAGCGCTCGGCATGTTACCACATTGGCTAAGGCAAGACAGACTAGTGAGGGCTAGAATCTGCTCAGAAGCATAGCTACACCAGATGTAGACAAGACTAAGTAAACAAAAGTATAATTTGACCTCTGGTTTCCAGTTCCACATGCAAAGAGCTTGGAAGTAGCCACTCTGTGCTAACAGCAAGCGAAAAGCTGAACAGACTAAAAAATCAACAACTCTTGCCCACAAGGCAAGGGATGACACAGAGCAAACTGTTGTCCTCAAGACTAAAGAGACAGACAGATGAATATAGGGAATCTTGACTTACCAGAGCAGAGACTGACGAGCAAAAACCACTGCAAGAGCCAGTGCCAGGATAGGAAAACTTGAACTGTACTTGAGGAACTGATGGAGGTTCAGTGTGTACAAGTCTGAGAGTTAAAAATTCCAAGGAATCCAGTCAGAGAGAGGCCTCCACAGTTCTATGAGGCTCTCCTCCAGGAGCTCTGATAAACATCAGAGAAAAATCCCCTGTTGCTTCCAGCTGGGGAAGCGGACAAGGAGCCATTTTGAAACTTGCCACAGCACTCCCTTTTTTTTTTTTTTTTTAATGTTTACTTATTTTTGAGAGAGAGCATGAGCATGAGTGGGGGAGGGGCAGAGAGTGAGGGCAACAGAGGATTTGAAGTGGGCTCTGAGCTGACAGTAGCAAGCCCAATGCAGGGCTTGAACTCACAAACTGCAAGTTTATGACCTGAACCAAAGTTGGACACTCAACCTACTGAGCCACCCACGTGCCCCACAGCACCCCCTTCTTAAAAAGGCCTGACCTCAAGTGAAACCAGTTGACTAGAGCCTAATCTGCTGGGTATGTATAATTAGTGTAATTGACATGGGAAAAGGAAAATGGCCAACTCTAGTCAGCTCCATCCATCCTGTCCCACCTGACAGGGAAGAAAAAACACTTGTGAAGTTCACAGTCCAGAGGCATCGTCTCAATAAAGGACTTAGACCTATCACAAGGCTATATAATGCTTCCCATCCCCATACACCTCACTCCCGCATCCCTAAAGGCCTATGTACAGCAATTCCTTTTACCCAGTGCATCATGTCTAGCTATCAAGAGAAAATTACAAGGCAAACCAAAAACCAAAAATCACAATTCAAAGAGACAGAGTAAGCATCAGAACCAGACATGGCAGGGATTGGAATTACCAGACCAGGAATTTAGAACAACCATAATTAATGCGCTAAGGGCTCCAGTGCATAAAGTAAACAGCATGTAAGAACTGATGGGCAATGTAAATAGAGCTGAAAATCCTAAGAAGAAAACAAAAGTATAATTCTATGTTTTAAACATTAGTTACTATATGCAAATATACTCAGATATATTCAAATATGGTCTAGAAGTGTGTGCATCAAGATGGGTACCATTGTTTTTTTTCATACTTTAGAAGTATGGGCAATTTTTATGTTCTCCTTTATGCTTTTCTATATTTTCCATATTTTCTACAATGCATATGCATTGCTTTTGAAGTCAAATGTTTAAAGGTTTTTAATTTTTTTTAAGAGCTAAAGTTTGTCGGAGTCTGAATTCGCTGGAACTAATTGAGATAGTGTGAGGTAGTTGAGATTGGCCCAACCATCTCAAAATCTAAACAGCTGTTAGAAACAGGAGACAACAGAGGGACAGGACTCAGAAAATCAACCTGCTATAAAGAGAAAAGGACTTCCTGGTAAACAAGATGGGCCATGCCATGGTATCTTGGATCCAAATATAATATAACCTCAGAGAAGAGTAGAACAAGAAGGAACAACAATTAGGAAAAAAATATCGGAAAGACCCTCCCTCCTTACTTGCATGCACCCATGAGCTTCAGAGGGCAGTGGCAAAGGTAAGAAGAAAGGTAGGAGTCAACTCCTCCCCCTAAACATAAGTGCTTTGCTGACTTCCAGACCAGTTAAGACTCAGAGAAGAAATGAATGAAGTCAAATCACCTCAAAGTCACCCCTAACAATAAGGAGTTGAAATACATTCCTTACACAGCAAGTCAGGGCAGGGCAGGAGTGGGGGGTGCTGGGATGGGCCAAAATGTACTCTAACAGTTTGAAGTCTGAGTCAAATGAAGTAAGTGAAAGCAATAGACAGAAATCAATCACATGCCAAGCAAAAGGCATTGATCAGCCAAGGTAAAATATCTGGAAGGATAATGGGACCGTTAATTTATGGGTCAACTTGGCTAAGTGATGGTGCCCAGTTATTTGGTTGAATACCAGCGTAGATATTACTATGAGAGTATTTTTTAGATGTGATTAACATTTAAATCAGTAGACTTTCAGTGAAGCGAATGAGTCTTCATAATATGGATGGGCCTCACCCAATTATTTGAAGGCCTTGGGAGAAGAGGCAGGTCTCCCAAACAAGAAGAAATTCAGACTGAAGACTGCAACACAGAAACGCTGCCTGGGTTTCCAGCTTGCTGGCTTACCCTACAGATTTCAGACTTGCCAGCCCCCTCACTGTGTGAGTCAATTCCTTAAAAAATAAATTTCTCTCTCTCAATATAGATATAGGTAAAGGCATATAGATACAGGTATAGACGTAGATTATAAATATACAGAGGTACATATACATACAAATAGATATAGATGCATATATAATACCTATATACACACACATATATAGATATAGTTATGCAGATATATCCTAATGCTTCTAATTCTCTGGAGAACCGTGATTAGTACAGATAATAAAAGATGAAATCTATTAACAGAGACCAATCAGGCAGAATCTTGAACTAGAGGCAATGGAAGTGAAAATGGCTAAGGTAGGCAGTAGTAAGAGATGAAAGCTTCCTGGATTTGAATGACATAATAAACAATACATTTAACTACGATTATTTTGGCATCCATAATATGTGTAATATGAACCAGGTCAGGGATGCTACAGTTAGAACACATTGGAAGAACTCTAGACCAAAGGATTCTATGGATGGAAAAAAACAAATGCAAAAACAAAACCGACAACTATTTATACAATAAAGATATGGCGAACAATTCAACAGGAATATTCTCTATTTTCAAGATACTTAAATAAAAGTTATACAGGAATACTGTTCATATATAAAGATGTTAACTTACCATATTTGTCTCGCAAGCCAACAGTACATCTAAAGACTCCACCAAAGGCAACATCTTCACCAAATATTACTGAAAAACAATGTTTAAAGAACATATTTTATTTGATAATCCCTAAATCATACTAACAATGAAAAATAAGTAATTTCAATGTTTACATTTTAAAGCAGAAAACAGAAATAGATCAAAGGTTTAAAATAAGGTTTCTAAACTTCAACATTACTGACGTTCTGGACTGGATAATTCTTTTCTTATAACAGCCTATTCTATACATTGTAGATATACAGCAGTATCTCTGCCCCCTATCCCATGGATGACAGTTGCCCCCCACACACACACAGTCCTGACAGCCAAGAGTGTCTGGAGACTTTGTTAAACATGAGAGGAGGAAGGGGGATTAAAATCATCCCAACTGATTAAGAACCACCAATCTAGGATGTCATTTTGTTTTACCCATGAAGAAAATGAGGCCAGAGAAGTAGTAAAGTAACTTGACAAGTCAGAAAGAAAGCAAGAGGCAGAACTATGACTCACACTCCAGCCTCCTGAGTGTCTGGCCAATGGTTGTTTTCTTTCATATATGGTATATAATAAAAGTCAACACTCTGAAGGGCTGAAGGAAAAATATCCCAAGCTGAGAGAACAGTTACAAATAGGAAAAGGACTTAAATCAAGTAAAAGGAGGCAAGTATGGTGGGACATAGTGAGCAAGGCAAAGAAAATAAAAATGGGTGTTCACAGAGGTGAATTCTATTCCTATATATGCACCTGACCAGCTCTGTGAACCTCAAGGAAACAATTCACCCTTATTTACTCAAGATCATTCTCAGATAGCATTCAAACAAAGCAAAATCTAATCATCCACTATTATAGTTCTTACTTCCTCCTAACAAAATAACCCATTCGTCACTTGACCTTAAAACTAGGGATTTTCAGGGGCACCTGGGTGGCTCAGTCAGTTAAGTGTCTGACTCTGGCTTAGGTCATGATCTCACAGCTTGTGAGTTTGAGCCCCACATCAGGCTCTGTGCTGACAGCTCGGAGCTGGAGCCTGCTTCAGATTCTGTGTCTCCCTCTCTCTCTGCCCCTCCCCTGCTCATACTCTGTCTTTCTCTCAAAAACAAATGATAAAACATTTAAAAAACTTAATAATAAAAACTAGGGATTTTCAAGTGGAAGCCCAAGGTATACCAAATATACATATATTTATATATACTAATACATATAAGTAAAGCCAATCAAATTTAGAAAACATACAGCAGGACAACTGTTTTTATATCGATGATTAAATTTGATAAGCTACTTATTTATTACAGTTATTTCCAAAATATCTGAAGTTGAATGACAATGTATTTCAAAGGAAAGCATGGAATCAAATCTTCATTTCATAAACAGATTCATAAATCTGAATGAAGTGGTACTTCCCATTTTTTTATATGCTGGAGAAACAGAAGTACCCAGTAGGTATTAATCCAGAAAGTATTAATATAATATCAAAACCACACATACTATGGGAAAAAGTTGACTTGAAGATGTTAGATATACATCAGAACTAATTCACCATGAATTAATTTAAAAAATGTGTTAATAGCATGATCTGATAACCTTAATCATTTGATCAGATCTTTTAAAAAATTTCAGGTAAATGTAATGTTAACCACTGAGCTCCAGACTCAACATTTCCAGCAAATTTTTGATTCTGAATTAACACAGCTACCGTAGTCAAGCAGAAAGGAATTTTACCTGCAGTAGGATCTTTAGCCAATGAGTTATCCAAGGCACTTGTTATCGCCTGGAAAAGATTCATTTTCTGAGTTTGCCCTGTGAAAATTAAAAAAAAAAAAAAAAATTAAATAACATTTCCTACATTGTAAAGTATATTAAAAATAACCAGTTTCTTAACAGTTGACTACAACATGATTAAAATCAACGTAGAAAAGAAAGTATAGAATATACTATGTGAATTTATTGGATTATTCACAATGATGCTGGTTCTGTAGAAATTACAAAAGCAATACAGGCTTCGGAGCTTGACGACGAAGCAAAAGTGACACATATTAAACAATTAAAAAACAAGTATAAAAAAGGAAAAATGAATATAATCCAGTCACCAAGTGTGTGTAGACCATAAATAAAAGCCAGAAAAGATAACCAGCCAGAGTGAAAGTGGTCTGAGATTATATTCTGGACAGGTGTTAAGAATATAAAACCTAGGGGTACCTAGGCGGCTCAGTCAGTTGAGCGTCTGACTTTAGCTCAGGCCATGATCTCAAGGTTCGTGGGTTCAAACCCTGCACTGAGCTCTGTGCTGACCACTCAAAGCCTGGAGCCTGCTTCAGGTTCTGTGTCTCCTTCTCTCTCTGCCTCTCCCCAACTCACACACACTCTCTCTCTCTCTCTCTTTCTCACTCTCTCTCAAAAGTATATAAACATTACATAAGTGTGTGTGTGTGTGTGTGTGTGTGTGTGTGTGTGTGTCTGTGTGTGTATAAATCCCTGACAAATACACGTGACTCAAGGCACGTGTTAAATATGCCAGTAACAGCAAATGGTCATGGGCCATAAAACAATGAGGAAGGCTGGTGTTTAGAGAATACTATAATCCCATGCCTCAACACACCAGACTTGGTCCTTCCTACTGTCTCACTGCTCAAGTAGACTCTCTGCAAGCCAACTTCTAGTTCCCTAAATAGACAGGTAGGATGGTTAAATGTAACAATACATGTAAAGTTAGAACAGTGCCCAAACACAGTAAGTGCTGAACAAATATGAGTTATTTATTATTAGAATCTGGACTTTTTCCATGCCCTTCACATCTTGACTTTGGCATTATTCTGAATGGTAGAAAACTTTGTTTAATAAAGTTCCAAATGTTGGAACTCAGAAACATCATACTTTAGAGCTTTAAGTCTTGGTGCTTCCCAGGACCTACAGACATCCCAGAACTTTAGGTCAGCTCCTCTCCAAAAGTACTCTTCAGGATGGAGAGAGGCTTCTGCCTGAATCTTCTCTGATCCACAGGCCATCTTCACGTTAACCCATAGCTAGCCATGCTGCTAGCAAATCCCTTGAATACCGCTAATTACCCTGACTACTGTCCCATCTAACCTCTGTACTCCTTGGTAACTTGCTGTGTCCCAAAAGCCAAGATCTAATTCACAATGTGGGTCACAACAGCTAGTGCTGTTGCCATCAACGCTCTGGCCATGACACATGCTGGTCACTCACCCTTTTCTTGAAGACTCATCTTTGTCCCAAGCCCAGCCTGGATCCACAGCAGGCTCTGATCTATGACATCTTCCATCTCCCAATATCCACTGACGCTCAACCTTCTCTTAACTGCTCTGATCCCTTCCGCACTGCTGAATGCCCAGGCTTCAAGTCTTGGCAATATCCACTCAAAAATGCCCTGCTGCCATCTGTGCCAAGAATAAAGTCCTGTTTCTACTCTTATTTTTGGTGGGGATAATGGGAATTCATTCAAGAAAGTACAGTACTGTTATGCCATCTACACCAAAGGATACATAAGCAAACCACATGTCTGTGATAACTTCAAAATTTATTTTTCTTCAGGCTAAGGCTATATCATTTAAATAGATGCTTGCCTTAAATCCTTCTCCATTCTATAAAAACTCTTTAATAGTGTTTATTGGTACCCAGCATCAGATGATAATGGTTTAGGGCAAACTTGTTTTCTGACTGCCATGATATTCCCATTCCTTCTCCCATTTCATACATTTCCTAAAGGCAGATTTTTTTTTTTTGTCTATTATGATTTTCATAGCTAAGGAGCTAAGGAGGATAAAAATGCCTAAACACCTAAGGTGATGTTTATTTCAAGTATGCTGACCATCTGAATTAATCCTGAATGCCTCCAAGACATCTTATTTCATCACTATTCAACAAGTTTTAGTTACAAAGAAAGCAAAGACTTTAACAATAAAAAAACATACCAAGTAAATCTGGAAAGTATTGCTTAATTACCACCAAGAATTGACTCATCTTGTATGAAAACAAAGTATAAGAGTATTTAAAGGTTTTATTTCCATGTAAGCACAAAAACTTCTACTCCTGAATATTTTTCAAATAGATTCAAAATTTTAGGGGGTTGGATTAACTGCTGTTCTACCAGATGCTTTTAAAAGATTTAAATAATTTTAATATAGTAACATCTACTCCCAATTATTTTTAAAGTGGCAGTATGGTCTGTGAATGGGTCAGGAAGAAATCACAAATTATTCACAGGTAACATCATTTTAAATATTTATTTCCCTTAGAATTACTTATTCTCTTACAGGTTACATTAAAGACCATGGTAAGACATGCCTATGGTTCCTCATGACAAAGTATGTGCCTGTAGCACATGTAACTATGAGCACTTAAAAATTATTCGACACTGCTGCCCAATCATGCAATTACCAATATTAATAAAAAGCTGCTAAACCAGACTGACATCTCTTCTTTCCCAGATAAAAAGTTATAACAAAACAAAAATATACATAGCAGTTCAACTTCCCTAGTCAAGGATACAAGCTAATGGGCACCCATTGGTAAGACACAGCTTTATGGCTAGAAGTGAGCTACTCACTCGAAATTATCCTAAGTAGAGCATGTGAAAAAATAGGCCATCACCACTGCTGCAAAGATAAAGTGGCAGGTAATGCAGGGTCAGAACACAATAGGAGCACAATAGAACATGAGCCCTAAGAGGTCAGGGATTCCTATCTGTTTTTGATCAGAGGTATATGCTTAGTGCTCATAACAATGTCTGACATGTAGCAGGTGCTCAATAAATATTTGTGGAATGACCACACAAATGAACATATGAGGCTGGTTCAATAAAGATAAAATCTACAAAGCATATTGCTAATGGACTGCTTAAAGAGAAAGAAATACAGTAGGATAAAACATCTACCAGTGTTACAATTCAAAGTCAGACTGCAGGAGCAGGGGAATGAGGCAGAAGTGATACTGCTATGGCATCTTCAGTTATTCTGAGTAACTACTCAGTATGCAGTAGCATTGAAGACAGAAGCCTTCCACACAGCTAGAGCATGTAAGACAAAAATGGCAAATGAGTGCCCGAGGAGCAGTCTCTAGAAATAAATCAGGTCAACAGCAGGGCATGTTTAACAGTAAGTATGTTTGTAGTTAGATCCTGAACAAATAAAAGTACACAGCTATGGGGGCACCTGGGTGGCTCAGTCGGTTAAGCATCTGACTCTTGATTTCAGCTCAGGTCATCGTGGTTGGTGGGACTGAGCCCCCGTTGGGCTCTGCACTGTAAGCACAGAGCCTGCTTGGGATTCTCTCTCCCTCTCTCTCTGTCCCTCCCCCACCCCCCGACTCATGTACACTCTCTCTCTCTCTCAGAATAAACATTTTAAAAAAATACACAGCTATGATATGGAAAGTTAGGGTCTACTTTCAGAAACCAAAGTTTCTGCCAGCACATTCAGCACTGGCCCTCCTCGGAGCTGCCTAGTCCTTGATGTGTATTACAGCATTTTCATGTCATATTCCTTAGAAACCTCAGCCTTTAGTGCCTAACACAAACACGACCATCAGTATATGCTTGTTGAAGCATGATGGATGATTTTAGTGGCATAATCTGGCATTAACCACACTGTAAAATGGAAAGATGCCTAAGAAACTACCTATTTTCATCCAACAGAACTTCTTCCACCCCTCCAGATGCCTGTTCTTCAGGAATCCCTTTCTATGTGCCAGAAATGTACCTCTAGCCCACTCTAATCCCTACTATGGGGTTTCCCAAACTCTAACCCATAACGTAAGTTTCATGGAACATTCAAATATGAGAGACAGGACCTTTTATATTAAAATATAAATGAAGGATCTATAAACACAAATGCCTTTTTAAGATGCTAGTAAAGGGGGAGGGGGCTGCCACCGAACGCCAACATTGGGAGGACCTAAGAAAGCCTTAAAGTTGAAGAAACTATGGCTAGGAGCCCTGGGTCCCCATCTCAGGGCACCTGGTAACTCATGTCATGGTATAACAAACTACAGTTGTTTCCCTCCCTTTAGCTGGACACTTCTCTCCTCAGTCTCTAAATGCTTTTTAAACTCTTCTGTACGCTGGTCACTCCCAAATGAGTATCTCTAATCCAGACTCCTCCTCTGAATTCCTGATTTATATCCAACCATCACCAATTCCCCACTCGGGTGTCAGGCTTTTCTAACTCAGTAAGCACACAACCGAAGGCTTGATGTCTGCTCCCAAAACCAGTCTTCTGCATCTCAGCAAACAGCACTATCCTCCACCCAAGCAACCAGGCCAGAAATTGAGGAAGAATCCTTGAATGTCTTCCTTTTATTCATTCCTTATATTCAATCCATCCAATCCAGCTTCCAAATATACTACTTCCAACATATAGCTTAAAGTCTAGTACTACCAACCATGTCCTAATTCCAGAACTGACCATGTCTTTCCTGTTTCTGAAAAACATCTCCTAACGGCCTTAGTCAGCGCTGGCCTCTGTAACAAAATACCACACAGATTGAGTGGCTTAAACGACAGAAACTTATCTCTCACTGTTTGGGGGGTTGCCAAATCCAAAATCAAGGTGAGTTCCTGATGAAAACCCTCTTTCTAGTTTGCAGACGGCCATCTTCTTGCTGTATCCTCACAAGGTAGAGAGATAATCTCTCTTGTGTCTTTTCTTATAAAGGTTCTAATCCCATTAACGAAGCCTCCACCCTCATGACCTAATTACTTCCCAAGGACCCCATCTCCAAATACAATCACACTGGGGATTAGGGCTTCAACATAGTAATGGGGAAATGATATATTCAGACCAGAGTACCACCTCCTCACTTCTACTCCTTCATCCCTCATTCATCAAAGAGCTGCTATAAGAAGTCCTAAAAAGCAATGCATGTCAAATGTTATTCCTCTGCTCAAAATTCTTCCAAGTTCTCTGACTGCACCTGGAATAAAGCCCTACTCCTCATCACATCCACAAAGCCCTGCTTGATCTCATCCTTGTTCACTTCAAAAGCCCTATTTTGCACCACTGTCCCCAAGGCTCACCACCTGAGTCTTCTCTCAGCTCCACCACAGCAAGCTCCCTGCTACGTCAGAACCTTCACGCATGTTGGGTCCTCTGCCTGGCACCTCCTTCACACCTCCTTGGATACTCTTTCCTGATCACTTAGAGGCTGGTCAAATACTAACCTCTTCTTAGGGGCCTTGTTAGGTCTCTATTATTCTCTTTCCCAGCACCTGAACATGTCTTACAGGGCATTTATTGCAATTGGGATTGATTTAAGTATGCATTTACTTGCTATTTTTCGTCCATCTCCCCCACTAGACTTAAATTCCATGAGGACAGGTCCATATCCACATTTGTGTTTTGTGCTAAGCACCTAGCACAAAGTTTGGCAGCCAGAAGAAAACTAAAATGCACAGAATGAATAAAGAAACCTACACGCATACACACAATGTCTAAAATCAGGGGCAGGGAGAGGCCCAGATGTGTTCTTGGGGAGCAACACAGAGCAATGAAGGCAGCACACACACTGGCATAATCATGCAGGCCTGGCCTGGAATCTGTGAGGCCACTGGGAAAGTTACTTAACCACTGACACTCCATTGCCTACTCCATAAAACAGGAATAATATCTAATGTCTAGGGCCAGTGTGGGAATTCAGCGAGATGATTACTATCAAAGGTCAAATATTTAAGAGCATCTACTCTAGAATCGGGAGACCGAATCTAGCACAACCAGTACCAGGCACCAATAATTACATGACTTACCTCGCTGGGTCCCCCCAGCAATGCTCTGAGGCAGAACAGATGAAGAAAAGAAAGCTTACGAAGACTAATAAACCCGGCCAATCTTACAATGCTAAGTTGTAAAGTGGGGCTCAAATTTAGGCATGTTTGACTCAAGAACCCCAGCTCTCAGCTTCCGTGCAATAGTGCCTCCAGAAAGTTGCAATTTCCCAAATGATAGCAAAAATGGAGTACGAATGGGATGAAAGATAGAGCAGAGGAAATACAGTCAATAATACTGTAATAATGGTGTATGCTGACAGATGGTGACCTTACTTATCTGGGTGAACACTGAGTAGTGTATAGAATTACTGAATCAATGTGTTGGACACTGGAAATGAAAAAAAGGTGCGGGGATGAGGTGAGAAACTAATAAGCAAGTTCCTGGACCATAAGTAAAGAAACTTGAAGGTGGGTAAATAACAGTAATAAAGGAGGACAGGAGTCTCTGTTCAAATGAGACACAAAAGATGCAACAAATTTGGGGAAAGCCAGGTTTGAGGTAGGGTTAAGAGCGGGCAAAGTGTGGTGTGAAGAAATTGTACGAATAACGCAAAAGACAGTGAGGGTGAGTGCTCAGGGGCATGGCCTCTTAGAGCAAACTGAGCACACTACTTAAAAATGAAGCCTGGCTTCACCTCATACAGATAGTGTCACTTGGGGAAGTTTGGGTTTTTTTTTTTCCAAGTTTGTATTTAAATTCCAGTGAGTTAACATACAGTGTCATATTCGCTTCACGTGATTTATCACTCCCATAAAACACCCAGTGCTCATCACAACCAGTGCCCTTCTTAATACCCATCACCCAAGTGTCAAGAAGTAGAAGTTTAACCTCTTTGTATCTAAGTTTCTTCATTGTAAAATATGGTTGATAATAGGATATATGCCATAGCACTATTATATGAGGATTAAACGAATTGCTACATGAAAGGCACTCAGAATAGTGCTTGGTACCAGGTGACCTCTTATAAAAGTGTCTTCTGTCATCATTATTATCATTTGGTGGGGTGCCGTGGAGAAGTCTGGATGAGCAATGATAAAGAATAAGGAAACACAGTAGGAAGAGAAAAAAGGAAGGACACAGTTGGGGGCAATTCTGGTAAGACTGGGAAAAGAGATATGAAGAGAATTATCTAGTCTCAAAGGTCCCAACTTTTGACATGGTTGTTTTGGTGCCAGACTAGCACTCAGACTAGCCGACCTCAGGATGCTATATTCTGCCAACACTGCCAATGCTATAGAATAAATGTTTGTGTTCCCCTCCCAAATTCATATGTTGAAACCTCATCCCCAATATAATGGTACTTGGTGGGGGGGGGGGGCTTTGGGTGATGAATAGGTCATGAAGGTGGAGCCCTGCTGAAAGGGATTTGTGCCCTTAGAAAGAGACCCCACAGAGCTCCCTCACTCTTTCCATTATATACAATGTCACAGTGATGAGACAGCTGACTGAGAACCAGAAAGCGGGGCCTCACCAGACACAGAATCTGTCAATGCCTTGACCTTGGACTTCCCAGCCTCTAGAACTGTGAAAAATAAATTACTGTTGTTTACAAGCCACCAGCCTATGGTATTTTGTTACAGCAGCCCAAAAGGACTAAGACATCCAATCAACATATCCAAACCTAAGTCATCCTCTCTTCAAAACCACTCTCCTCTCCCCCAGTATCCCTCATTTGTTTGAGTGATACCACTACTCTACCATCCTTTCAGCCTCCCGGGCTAGAAATGGCAAAGTCATCTCTGATACCCCTTTCTCTTGGCCCCCACGGGCAAAACAGCACCAAATGCAGCCAATTCCTTCGAAAACACAACTATTCCCATTGGCACTCCCCAAGTTTAAACAATTACATCCTCTCTCATGGACAGTACAACATCCCTCTAACTGATCTCTGCCTCCTTACTTTCTTAATCAATTCTATAAACTCTCCCAAGAATCTCATTCAAGCACACGTCAAGTCACTCTCTTGCCTATAAACAATCAACGGCCCTCCACAGCCCACAGAATAAAATCTGAACCTGTGTGTAATGCACTTGGCACAGTGTCAGCTACATTAGCCACATTCAATCTTTTCTCCATGTCCCCCCCCCCCAACCTTTTTTCTGGCTTTCCAAACTTATTTCTACCCCTCCCCTTTTTCCTCTAGATAAAATCACTACTTCTCATTCCTCATAAAACCCTAGGCTTTCTAGCCTCTCTTTACTTGTGTTGTTCCCTTCTCTACAAATTCTAATACTGGAAAGAAGACCTTCATTCTCACAAAGAGGACTCTTCATTACCCTTGAACAACTGCCTATCTTTCTGAGAGCTGCCTATCTCCCCAACAGTGATGGCTTTCCCTGGTCACCAGTGAACAAGCTTACCTCACCTCAGGGATTTCATCATTCTTTGTCCTTATTTCTTTCAGGAAAAGACTGTTCTACCCTGGTCTTTGTGGAGGTAGTTCCTTTGTCATTCCTCACAGTAAAGTTTAAATGTCATCTCCTCAGAGTCAACCTTGCCCATCACTCTATTTAAGCAGTCTTTATCATGTGTCAAAGTAACCAAAATTTTAAAAATAAATCTATTTGCAGCATCCATGAAAGACAAAGAGTTATTATCTTCATTAATATCTTTAATATACAAAACATTAACACAAAAGTAGTGTGGGAGACTTTAAAGGTAGACATATTTGGGTTCAAATTCTGGCCCTGCCACTACTCATACTTGGGCAGGCCACTAACATCTCTGAGCTTCAATTTTCCCATCTACAAAATGAGCATAATACTCTGTAGGTCACAAGGTTACTGTGAGGGTTATAGACTGATGTCCACCACACATGTGGAATATAGCAGTTGTTCAATAATGGTACATAGGATCAGTATTGATAGAAAAAGATTATTACGCATACAAATTTTTCAACGTGCAAAAACAAGGAACATCCAATTCATAAGAAAAAAGAAATATAGCTAACAAATATCTGGTAACTATTCCTTAAATAGAAATAAAACAAATATATATTAGAACAAAATGCTGTGAGCACATAATATCCAAGCATGTGTGCACACACACAATTCTGATACCAATTCCTCTGTGTGTGTGTGTGTGTGTGTGTGTGTGTGTGTGTGTGTGTTTTAACACACAGCCAAGCAATTCTGCAACACCAGCTGAGTCTCCTACAACTCACCTCAATTCTGACACTATTGACCTGGAGCTACCATCGGATCCCACACATTAAGGGCTCGGTCCTTGTAAGACTGTGCCTACCTCCCAGTTCAGAGGCCAGCTGCAAATCCAGGTCGTCACCTGTGCTTCTGACTGGAGGTCCCAACAGCCCTCTCTTTGGGTTCAATTAATTTGCTAGAATGGCTCACTGAACTCAGAGAAATATTTTACTTACTAGATTACTGGCTTAATATAAAAGGATGTAACTCAGGAACAGCCTGGTGTAAGGGATGCATAGGGCAAGGTATGGAGCTCCCACGTTCTCTGAGCATGCCACTATCCCCAATTCTCTATTCACCCAATACCTATTCACCAACCCAGAAGCTCTCTAAATCCCATCCTTTTTGGTTTCCACAGGACACCTCATTACGTAGGCATGATTGATCAAATGCATTCAACCTCCAGAACCTCCAGAACTGAAAGTCCCAACCCTCTAATCTCACAACTGACTCCTCTAGTGACCAGCTCCCACCCTTAGATGAACAAGGAGCTTCCAAAAAAGTTACCATCAGCATAACAAGACACCTTTATTACTCTCATCAAAAGAAATTTCAAAGGTTTCAGGAGCTCTGTGCCAGGAAAAGGGGACAAAGACCAATATGTATTTCTTATTATAAATCACAGTATCACAGCACAATCATGATTTTATCATGACACCCAATATTCACCCTCCTATACACACAGATGGAAATATAAACTGATAATTTGAACTATGCATTAAAAATCCATTAAACTGTTCATATCTTTGAGTCAGAAATTTCATCCCTAGAATTTATCCTAAAGAAATAATCTCAGATACACAAAAGATACATGAAACGTTTCTATCCACAAACGTTTCTATCCGCATTGTTTATAACACTGCAAAAGTGTAAAACAAAAGCATAATGGTAATTATTAAAAGTTTCCACTTAATGAGTGTTTCTTAGCAGACAAAATTGGGTTTGTGTACATTGTGCAAAATCGTCTTTACTCCTCATAGCAACCTGTGAAGTAGGTATTATTAGTAACTCCTTACTTACAAAGAAACTGAGGCTTATAGAGGGTAAGTGAGTAGTCCAAAGGCATAGGTAGCAGGGCCAAAACCAATCCTAGGACAATCTGATTCTAGGGCCAAGATTTCAACCACTGGACTACAGTGTTTCTACTCCACGGAACACACTGTCTTCTAAAGAAGGTTATGAAAATTATGCAATAATACAGGAAAATACCTCTGATTCAAGAATGCAGATTGTATCTGTATTAAAACTACAATTACAAAAAGAGGTTAGAGTGGAAGAGAGCCAAAGCATAAGAGACTCTTAAAAACTGAGAACAAACTGAGGGTGGATGGGGGGTGGGAGGGAGGGGAGGGTGGGTGATGGGTATTGAGGAGGGCACATTTTGGGATGAGCACTGGGTGTTGTATGGAAACCAATCTGACAATAAACTTCATATATTGAAAAAAAACAACAACTACAATTACAGAAAAATTTAATTCTACTAAACTGAAAGGAAATACCTGGAAGGATACACACCAAAATGTTAGCAGTATTTACAAATAGTAGTGGGTGGTGAGATTACTTTTTCTTACTTTTTTCTATTGTCCAAATTAATGTAACATGTGTTTATTATTTTTATAATAAGAACAAACATATAAACATGATTATCATTCTACCTGGACTTTAGTAATTTCACAGTTGTGGAAGGGGGGTGGGGGATGAAGAAGAACTGTATTCTATTCCTTAAGTATTGGGCTAAAGTTTCTTTGCTTTGAAGACAGAATTCAAGGTTCATCTTGTTGGTGAGAAAAACTTGCTACTTACCATGGTATCTACTGTTTCACAAAAGTGTGACACCTCTTAGTAAATTATTTCTACATGCATTATAGCCCATTGTTTAGAATGGAAGCTCTAGAATCTGAATAATTAAAATCCAAAGCAGAAGCTATCACTAACTTATCTGTGTAACCTTGGACAAACTATGTCAAGACCTCAGTTAACATTACTCACTTTTAAAAGTTGTGCTAAGCATCAAATGAAATAACAAATGTAAATTTTTCAGCATAGTACCTGCCTACAGTAAGCACTCAATATATGTTCACACTTATTATTCACAAGTACAGACACCCTTCCAAAAATATCACTCTAGCATGTGAGAAGTTATCAGACAAAGAAAAGGTAAATGTTCCCAATGGTCTGATAATAAACACTAGATCTTTCAGAGATCACATAAAACTTGCAGAAGAAATAAAAGTCATGCAATTGTCATACTGTGAAGAGTTTGCTAGCGCCCTTCCCTACCAATGAGAGTGCTAGTGGCCTCCTCTTCCAGTCACCTTCACCAATTACCTGCTCCTTGGCTAATCGGCAGCCTAGTCCAGCACAGGCTCATTGCTAGGCTCAAATGGAAAACCTGGGTTCTTTCCCATGTCTAAGAACAACCTGTTTTAGGACCTTGGGAAAAATCAATTCAATTACTTAATCCTTCCGTTTCCTCTTCTCTGCCAAAGCAAAAAAAAAAAAAAAAAAAGTAATAAAACAACATTTTAAAAATAAGAAAAAAAATTTCTCTTTTAAATACCGCTGCCTGTAGTTAATGGCCCAGCTCCGGACAAACAGACAACTCCTAGGGCCACGGCTGAGAGAGCGAGGATGGAGAAACGAGAAAAGGAGGGGATCCCTGGGCACCATCCCTCCACCCTCGACCTCTCCAGACCGCGGCATGCCCTCTCACCCAACTCGAGGGTTCTGAGGGGCTGCCTCTCGTGGGTTGCTCAGTCGCAAAAATAGAGCGAGGTGGAAACTACAATCAAACCCTATAGTAGGGAGGCTCCAGAAAGCAGGGAAGGAATTACACCAAGATGCAAGGAGATCAGCCTGCCGGCCGCCGCCGACACGAGCAGGATGGCACTCCTGGCGAGGCGCCCACAGGCCTGGGAGTCTGGGTTGCACCAGGAGCAGACAGGGCAGCCCCTAGCTCACCATACTCCTGAGGCTCCGGGTCGGGCTGGAAAGTGAAGTGAGCCACCTGCCGCCTCTGTGCCGCATCTCCAGTGGCCGAGGCGGGCTGCAACAAGGCCCGCTGCAGCCCCGCGCCTCGCAGCCGAAGCAACCGTCCCTCTGTCCCAGCCGCACGCAGCCCCAACAGCCTCCCCGCAGTCGCCGCAAACGCCGCCATCCCCACTTGCAGCCCAGGGTGGCGAGCTACACGGCCGCACACTGCCGGCAGGGAGGGCGGAGCACCGAGGCGACTTCTATGGGGCGGACCCATGAAATAGGCCAATCCGAGTTCGGAATTAGGGGGTGGGGAAGGTGACGAGAGGAGGCCACAGGCGTTTGCCTGTAGTGCGCATGCGGCAGAGGAAACGGGGTGGGGTCGAGCGGGCAGGTGAGCTCCAATGAAATTGTTCCTGAAGGTGGAGTCTTCTCAAAGTCGCTGCGTGGGCTCGGGACGCGGAGGCGTGTCTGTAATGTGACTCGCCAGTCCTAGATTTGTTCTTTTCTGATGTCATTTGCATTGTTACCTCCGATAACTTTTTCATTTTAAGATTTATACTTTCTTTTAAAATGTAACCTTTTTTCTCCTCTCCTATTCTTTATCTATATTATTTTATAAGTAAAAGATGTAAAGGGTTACTGATTGGCCTTGGTTATTGGTTTTGGGTTTCAGAAAACTGGGGGAATCACTGCTCAAAGCTTCCGCTCTTTTTTCATATCTTCCTTGAATGCTTAATAAGCATGTATACATTTTTGCTGGTTTTGTTTTTCAGGATTTAGAGGATAGGTGGAGAGATAAACTTAGATTTCAGCCTATAAATCCACTTAGTAGGAATTCAGATGCATTTTTGCCCAGGTGCAGGGAAAATGGACCTGACCGGCTTACTCTAGCTTAAAAACTTGGAGAATTCGAATGGTTAATTTACATTTCTAATAATCAACTTCGCAAACTTTCTTTTTAAAAATCCATACATTTAAAAGGACACCTTCCCTGCTCATGAATGTAAAAATCACAGTAGAATATGAGACAAAAGTGAAAGTGTTTCCATCAGATGAAGATGGGAGGGGGGAAGGACAAACCCAAACAGAATTTGGAGAAGACTGGGAGAAAATGAAGAGGAAGAAAAAGGGGAAAAGAATGTTCCTCTTCCGTCATTCTTGGCCTCCCAAACTATGTTTGGTTTTACATGGGAGGCAAGAGAGCAAAGAGAAGAAATGGGGTGAGGAGAAAGGGCAGGAGATGAACCAATTGCCTGTTTTCTGATTGGAACTGAGACAGAAATTAAAAACTGCTAGAGGGAACCAGAATTATATCCATTATTCCTAACTCCTACACCAAGCTCAAAAATGCAACCTTCGGGGGATTTTTATTCTTGGGTTTTGTTACCATTTACTTCCGTTTGATGGTGTGGGTGCTGTATTGTTTTTCATTTTTATGTGTGTGATATTTTTTATTATTTTTTAACGGAGGAGAAGCAGAAAAAATTAAATTACATTGCCATAGCTACATTTTCATTTAAAAAAGAAGAGAACAAAGAGCAAAGATAAAAATGAATCAAACTTTATTTTCTGTCTGCTAATAGTCTGGGGAGCTGGGGTACTGAGATGATTTCAGCCTGGGAGAAACAGAAAAATAATAAAAGGACTAGTGAGAATGTATTGAGACTTTGCTATGTGCCGGCCAAAGATGAGCTGCCATTGAGACAAATACATTCAGTATATAATCTTGCCTGTAAGGATGTCCTAATTGGTAGGGAAAGGGGACAAATTACATGACAACTACAATCTGATAGGGGGTCTAGAACAGTGTGAACAAAGTGAAACATTCAAAGAGCAATAACCTCTGTTTTTAGAAATCAAGAATGCTTCTAGAAGTAATGCTCAGCTTTTAGCTTAGTTAAAAGATGAGTAGAAATTACCAAACTAGGGAGGAAAAGGTATTCTAGACAAAGAAAAAAAAAATGCAAAAAGTAACAGGGCCAGAAGGAACAGAGTGGATTCAATAAAGAGAAAACAGTTTGGTAGCTGCTAGAGTTGGGGTATAAAGATTAACAGCAGTAGGAAAAATAAATTGGAGGGATATTTTCAAGGTCTTCATATGCTGGTCTAAGAAGTATGGACTTAACAACTACATATAGTCAGGAACAACAAAGAGAACACCCAAAAGATTTGTCCGCCAAGCAAAAAATAATTTTCTTAAATTTTATCTATCCCCACCACACCCTCTGCCTGGTAACCATGGAAATATCTTTGTTCCTATAGTGGGACCCACCCTGGCCAGGTTTCATTGATATTAAGTTGGAAAACTGTCATGTTCTGGGAATTTTGGAAGGTTATTTTGGAAAGACAAGGTATCTTTAAATACCACTAGGAGATGCAAAAATTTAAAGTTTTCAGAAATCTGGTGGACCAGAAAAGGTGAAAAATATGACTACATGTGAGTTCCCGACGCTTTTTGTTCCTGAGGCCTATCTATGTACTTTCAGGTCCTGGGTTTCCATGAGACTATGAGCTGCCATGATACCCTTAAAATAGATTCTGCTCTATAATATTTACTTCTAATTATGTTTCTGGAACCTTAACTTCCCTGAACACCTACAGAACCCATGACTCCGGAGGGAACACAAGGAGAAGTTGCTCATCATTCTTCAGAATGACTCTTGGCTTATTCTTTGTCACTGAGCTTCACTACCTATACAGGTCTGTGCCTGTTTAAATTCAGCTTGCTTTTGGAAACCCTTCATGTGTAGCAACATAATATTTGTAGTATTATATCCTTATGTCCTGGGCCCTGTTCCCACTCAAACTTGACTAGAGGCATCAGGGACACAAGTAGCCAAGGGCTCAAATCCTCGCATTAGAATTTTAAAGTAGATTGTAATGTTGATGGCAGAAACAATAATTTGAGAGAAGAGTTTGAGTTTTAAAGACTGGTTTCTGAGTGTTAAACTTAGAGAACCTGAATGACTTAGGGCACAGAATTCATAATCTAAACAAAATATTATAAAAAGCATGCTAATTTAAGAGCCAGTTTTTCCCACCTTCCATGGAGGCAGACCCATAGAACACAAAAGAACTGTAGGTGTATTTCTTTGTAGATAGACCTAGGAGTACCACAGAGTCCCCAAACTCCCCACCATGGGATGGCATTTGGAACAGCAGAATGCTTTTTTTATATGGCCAAGAGAGATGCAGGTATGGCATCAAGGTCCAGAGAAATTAAGAAGGCCCAGCAGTCAGAATGATAAGGCATTTGTATCCAGAATATGCTTTTTAAAAATTCTTAAGCTTAATAATAAAAAGATAAGTTACCTAATTAAAAAATAAACAAATAACTCATCCATTGGTAGTGAGAATGCAAAATGGCATAGTCACTTTGGAAGACAGTTTGAAGGTTTCTTATGAAACTAAGCATACTGTAGCCATACAATCCAGCGATCATGCTTCTTGGTATTTACCCAAAGGAGATGAAAACGTATACCTATACAAAAAACTGCCCACAAGTATTTATTGCAGCTTTATTCATGATTGCCAAAATTTGAAAGGAACCAAGATCTCTGTCATTACATGGATAAACAATCGGGTTGGATAAATAAACTGTGGTATATCCAGACAATGTAATCGATTTGGCACTAAAAAGAAATGAGCTGTTGAGTCATGAAAAGACATAAAGGAACCTTAAATACATAGTCCTAAGTGAAAGAAGCCAGTCACATAGTATACAATTCCATTTATATGAAATGTCCAGCATAGCCAAATCAGTGGAAACAGAAAGTGGATAAGTGGTTTCCAGGGGCTAGGGAAAGGGAGTAGGGTGAGGAGTGGTTGCTATTAGGTATGGAGTTTCTTTTTGAGGTAATGAAAATATTCTAAAATTATATAATGGTGATGGTTGCACAACTTTGTGAATGTACTAAAAACCAGTGAAATGTACACTAAAATAGTGAATTTAGTAACAATTATATCTCAGCAAAGCTATTGTTTCAAAATCAAGTTGTAGGAAAATAATGTTAGTTATATTTGTACAGCTAAGTAGCTTAGGAGATTCATTCCCCTGCAGCATGTATTTGACAACATGTATGTGAGTTCATAGACTGTTTGAAATTGGTTTCAATTCAGGGCTGGAAATACTTAGATGGAAGAGCTCTAGCATTTGCTTGCTTTGCTGATTACCATGTGGAATAATGCTGTCGGTATCATTCTGAAAAGAAAATTCAAAATATAGTCAAAGCCAATGTGTTTGTTTCCTAGGGCTGCTGTAACAAAGTACCACAAACTGGGTACAGAAAGTCATTGTCCCACAGTTCTGGAGCTAGAAGTACAAGATGAAGGGGTTGGCAGACTCATACTCCCTCTGAAAGCTGTAGGGCAATCCTTCCTTGTCTCTTCCTAGCTTCTGGTGTTTTACCGACAGTCTCTGGTGTTCCTTGACTTGCATAACTCAATCTTGTCTTCGTCCTCACAAGATATTCTCACTCACTGTTCTTCCTTTCTTGTCTCTGGTATCTTCACAGGGCCATCTTGTAAGGACACACCCAGTTCTATTGGATCATGAGCCCACCCTACTCCGGTATGATCTCATCTTAACTAATTATGTCTCCAACACCTCGATTTCCAAATAAGGTCATGTTCTGAGGTAGTAGGTACTGGAGGTTAGGTTCAACATATCTTTTGGGGGATGGGTACAGTTCATCCATAACAGCCAGAGATTTTGTGGTAGAAACGAAGCTGAATAGATGCTTTTGATGAACTTTCTGGAGATGTCTGCATTATTAAAGAGTTTTTGTACATTGCTTAATATATTTCTCCCAATACAGAATTCTGTGATTTGGAGTAGAGTTAAAGAAACTAGAGATATTTGGTCTACATAAGATGTTTTTTCTACATGAGACTTTTAAAGTGATATATTAATTCTCCTTAAATGTTTGGTGGCTCCCTGGTAGAAAAAGGACTAAATTTGTTGTTTGGTCCCAGAGAGAAGAACAAGAAACAGAAGAAATAAATTCCATCTCTGTATAAAGAACTTCTTGTTAAGTAGATTCTCTTTGGGTGTAATGAATTCTCTATCATTAGAGATAGGCAGGCACAGGCTGGATGAACACTATGGGAAGAGCCTCTTCAGAGGCCTTCTGCTTCATTTAGGTGTTGTTTACGGTCTTTCTAATTTTAAGAATCTGATTCTACTATTCACTAGTGTGCATTGAAAGCCTTGCATGTGCCAGGTACTGTGTTTTAATGAACATTATTTTAAGCCAACCAATGGATCTAAGCTTACTATACCATCCAGCATATGAATTATCCCTTTTTCTGCTCTTCTCAAGCATCCAGACAACTTCTCTCTGACTTCTCATCTCCGGCAGGGGCTTGAGATACACTTGGGATCAATCTTTCAGGAACCTGAACTATCTACCTGGATAGAAATCTTGTGAGTAGACACCAGAGAAAGGACATCTTTCAAAGTGACGTTATCTGGCATTTGTGCTTAGCCTGGTGGAAGGATTTAGATACAAATGATGACTCAGAAAACTCCTCCAAATATTGATATCTGCATGCATATGTAAGAGGCAGAGCCATTTATCCATAAACAGAAATACGTGCCACCTTGATTTTTTAATGTTTATTCATTTATTTTTTTTGGGGGGGGAGATAAAGGGCAAGTAGGGGAGGGGCAGAGAGGGAGACAGAGAATCCCAAACAGACTCCACCCTGTCAGTACAGAGCCCAATGCAGGGCTCAAACTCACGAACTGTGAGATCATGAGCTGAGCTGAAATCAAGAGTTGGACACTTAACCAACTGAACCACCCAGGCACCCCTTGATTTTTTTTTAACTCCCCGCATAATTTGCATTGCCATAATTTGTATACCTGCCAGTATTGCCAGGTTTCTAAAAGCCTGCCTGAAGTTATGGCTTACATAATCATGAGTACTGGGACCAAAAGAAATTTTTGACACCCACACTTAACGTTGCCTCAATTTTTGTTGTTGATGTAACTTTTACCCATTTATCTCTACTCCAGGCCTAATGAATAAGAATTTCTCAGTATGAGGTTCAGGTCATGATTTCTCAGTTCATGGGACGGAGCTCTTGGTTGGCCTCTGTGCTTGGGTTTCTCTCTCCCTGTCTCTCTGCCCCTCCCCCACTTGTGCGCGCGCACTCTCTCCCTCTCTCTAAATACATACATACATACATACTTTAAAAAATTATGTGTGGGGTGCCTGGGTGGCTCAGTCGGTTAAGCGTCCAACTTCAGCTCAGGTCACGATCTCACGGTCCGTGAGTTCGAGCCCCGTGTCGGGCTCTGGGCTGATGGCTCAGAGCCTGGAGCCTGCTTCCGATTCTGTGTCTCCCTCTCTCTCTGACCCTCCCCCGTTCATGCTGTGTCTCTGTCTCAAAAATAAATAAACTTAAAAAAAAATTTTTAAATAAATAAATGAATAAATAAATAAATAAATAAATAAATAAATTATGTGTTTGTTTTAATAGCACACGACTTCTAAGCACAAGCCAACTACTTTACATGGTGTTTAGCTACTGTAACCTATTCTAACTCTTCAGGGAGATTCTTAGTTATATACGTGGTGAAAGACCGTACATTTGTCCCCAACATGATGCATAACTGTGACCATAGGTTACTATCATAGATTTACATAGATTTAGATATCATGTAAATAATTTTTGCTAGTCACAATTTTTTCCTAAGACATATTAGATTTTGGGATATAAACACCCAGTAATGATGCAGCTCTCCTCTGTTGAGGCAATATGAAAATCTCTACATGCATATTTCAATCCTTTAAAACAACTTGATGAACAAGGTCTTACAATCCTCATCTTACAGATGAGAAAACAAGCCCAGTGGGACTAATTGGCTAACCCCAGTTAAAACAGCATAAAGCATTCTAATCTCTGTTTTTCAGATTTCAAGACCTGTACCCTTATGTTGTGTTTCTCAAATGTATTTTGCAGAATAATCTCTGAGCAATTTGTTCACATTTCAGATTTCCTGAACCCCACACTGAGAAATTCTTACTCGTTAGGCCTGGAGTAGAGCATCTGCATTCTTAATAAGCTTTCCCTACCTGGTGTCTTTGATAAGGTTGGTCCACATATCGTATAGACAAACCCTATAAATCCCATACAGCCTTGCTATACACTATGTTCCCTGTCTAGAGAAGAACAGCCACCATCTTACCCCCAGTTAGGGTTATTTAGTTACAAACTACTGGAATTACCTGTGGCTAATTTACGCAGAACTATAATTACTTTATAAGATATGGGATGGCTCACGAAAACTGAGGAAACAAACAGCTCAGAAAGAGCTGACACCAGTGCAGACCCAGAGATCCAGGTAACAGAAGGTAATTTAGAGACTTACAAAGATATTAAAACCTCTAGCTTGAATTGACTCACCTGTCTTTGATTCTGTTCAAGATTTAGTTCCTCAGGGAGAGCATCTGGTTAGCCCAGATTAATTCATTGCTACCCCATGACTAAAGAAGAGAGGGTATTTTGTTGACCAATACTATATACAAAGTAAAAAAGATTACCCAAACATAACTCAAGGAGCTGCTACCAAGCAAATGGGGAATTGGTGCTTAGAAGTCAAAAGAACACCTAATGACCATATAGTCATCCTCCCTGGGAAGTGCCTGTGTGGTCCCTCCAGTGAAGAAAATTTCACCAGAAAAGTCCTCCTTCTGGATTCCTCACTATGAAACATAGTTCATTACTGGAACGTTATCACTAAAAGAGTACTTTAAAATGCTTCTGAATTTCTGCAGAATAATTTTGGCTTCATAAATCTGAATCCCTGTACACGTTTTCCTAAAAAAGAAAGAGAGTAAAAGGGAAAGCAAGGGAAATTAAACACACAAAACTTAATCTACAGAATAGTTAGAACATAAGAACACACAGAAGTCTACAAAGTACAAATTCACGTGTGAGTGAGAAATTTAAAAACTTGTCATTGGCTCACAGAGGTGGGAGAAGTTTAGGAAAAGCTTTGTTTAGAGCAAGAAAATAATGTGAATAATCCGGTATCTATTGAATAAATAAAATTCATACTTTAAAACATTCTAACAGAGAAAACTCCAGGCTCAAATGGCTTCACTGGGGAACTCAGTCAAACATTTAAGGAAGAAATATTACCAATTCCATTTAAAAAGTCCAAGATATAGAACATAAGGTAACACTTTCCTACTCATTCTATGATGACAGCATTACCCTAATATTAAAATCAGAGAAAGACACTATAAAGAAAGAAAACTAAAACCAAATATTCTTTGTGGACATAGACCCAAAAATCCTCAACAAAATCCTGTCAAGTATAATAAAGCAATATATACAAAAAGATAATACATCATGACCAAATGGAGTCAAACATGGGAATGCAAGGTTGGTTTAACATTTAAAAATCAATCAGTACAATTGACCACACCAAGAGACTTAAAAAAAAAAAAAAAAAAAAAAAAGTGTTCATTTCAATAGAAGCAGAAAAAGCATAGACAATCAAAAGGCTGGGATTGTCAAACTAGATAAAAAACAAAAACCCAGCTAAGTGCTGTCCATATAATGACACACTTCACATTCATACACATGAAAATAAAAGGAAAGAAAAGATATATCATGCAAACAACAACCACAAGAAAGGCAGAGCAGCTGTACTAATATCAGATAAAATAAATTTTAAAACAAAATTACTAAGGATAAATAGGGACACTTCATAATGATAAAAGCATCAATCCATCAGGAAGAAAACAATTATAAACATATATGCAATATAAACACAGAACACCAAAACACGCAAAGCAAAAGTTAATGTAAATGAAGGGGAGAAATAGACAATTCAACAATAACAATGACTTCATACTCTGCTTTCAGTAATGGAAAGAACAACTAGGCAGAAAATTAGAAAGGAAATAGATGACTGACTGAGCATGCAACTCTTAATCTTGGGGTTGTGAATTCAAATCCCATGTTGGGGGTAGAGATTACTTATAAAAAGAGACAGAGAGAGAAAAGAATCAAATTACTAGAATCAGAAATGAAATAAAGGAAATGATGTCAAGTAGAAGGAATGCCAAGGATTTAAAAATGGTTAATAGTTGTATGAATATAAAAGTTACCTTTCTGGGGCACCTGGGTGGCTCAGTCAGTTAAGCATCTGATTCTTGGTTTCAGCTCAGGTCACAGTTTTGTGGGTTCGAGCCTCACATCAAGCTCTGCACTGGCAGTGTGGAGCCTGCTTGCAGTTCTCTTTCTCTCCCTCTCTCTCTCTCTCTCCCCTCCTCCTCCTCCTCCCCAACTTGTGCTGTCTCTTTCTCTCTCAAAATAAAAATAAAACTTAAAAAATAGTTATCCTTTCCATTTCTTAACTCCATCAAAATGCAAATGTTTGTTTAAAGTAAAAAATTATAACATTGTACTGTGAGGTTTATGATGTATTCAGGTATAAAATATGTGACAATAGCATAAAGAATGGGAGAATAAATGGAATTACACAGTTCAAATTTCTTACAGTGTGTATGAAATGATCTGATACTAAGTCTAAGTAGACACTGATACGTAAAGTCTTTAATCAATTTTGAGTTGATTTTTGTGTATGATGTAAAATAATGGTTCAGCTTCGTTCTTTTGCATTTGGCTGTCCAGTTTCCTCAATGTTATTTCTTAAACAGACTATCTCTTCCCTGGTGTATATTCATGGCTCCTTTGTTGTAAATTAATTGACCATAAATGCATGGTCATTTTTGAAATCTCTGCTTTGTTACATTGATCTATGTATATGTTTTATGCCAATACCATACTGTTTTGATTAACAGTAATATATAGAGTGAGTATTGCAATCCCTAGAGCAACCACTAAAAAAGCTTTCAAAGAAGTATAGCCAAGAAGTTAACAAAGGAATTAAAATGAAATATTTAGTTAACCCCAAAGCAAGAAAACCTACTAAAAGATTATTGATATGGTTGTCATATTGAAATCATCATTATCATCTTGTAAAAGAAAAATGACTACATAAATAGAGTACAGCACACTCTAGAGACTATAGAATATATAGTGTAGGATAAATTAATTATTATATACTACTAAGGCAGTGAAAGAAGAAATAGGTTTAAATACCAGTCCTTGGGCGCCTGGGTGGCGCAGTCGGTTAAGCGTCCGACTTCAGCCAGGTCACGATCTCGCGGTCCGTGAGTTCGAGCCCTGCGTCAGGCTCTGGGCTGATGGCTCGGAGCCTGGAGCCTGTTTCCGATTCTGTGTCTCCCTCTCTCTCTGCCCCTCCCCCGTTCATGCTCTGTCTCTCTCTGTCCCAAAAATAAATAAAAAGCATTGAAAAAAAAAATTAAAAAAAAATAAATACCAGTCCTTCTATCTCTGGCTGTAAGGCCTTGGGTATATCAATCTCTCTGAGTCTCACAGGGAGAACATTAAAACTGACCTAGAGGGATGCCATGTTGATAAAATCACAGAACACATACAAGAGGCTGATACATAGCAGTCGCTCAATAAATATTTGTTGAATCAATTAGCTAATTAACATATAAAAAAGGTTTAATACAGGGCCTGGCCCAGAAAAATATCCAATAAATATTAGCTATGATTATTTTCATTAACTCACAATTATGGGTTGTAGTAACTTGGTCAAGGCACCAGGTGGCATGAGATAATAAAAATTATTGCCACTTGATAATGCTCTTCAGAATACAATTGTATAATGATTTGCATATTATATATGTTCATAAAAGATTGAGATTCAAATTTGCTAAGTCAACATATAAATTTCAAAATGCCTGTATTAATTCATCTTCTAGTAGCAATTTCATGTCAGTATTTCAGTGTATCTGCCTTTGCTTCTGTCAGGTAATGATAGCTCAAGCCCCAAATATTACACACATTATTTTATTTTATCCTCAACTCACCTAGGAGGTAGGTACTAACTAGTTTATAGATGAGAAAACTGAAGCTTAGGGAAAAAATGGGATTCAAACCAAGCCTTGACAGAAATGTCTTTAAAAATTAGGTTACATCAAGGGGCGCCCAGGTGGCTCAGTCAGTTAAGCAACCGACTTCAGCTCAGGTCATGATCTCGCAATTTGTGAATTTGAGTCCCGCATAGGGCTCTGTGCCGGCAGCTCGGAGCCTGGAGCCTGCTTCAGATTCTGTGTCTCCCTCTTCTCCTCGTGCTCTGTCTCTCTCTCTCAAAAACAAATAAACGTTAAAAAAAATTTAAACAAATTGTTACATCGACTCTCATCATCCTTAATTCCTCTAAAGAAGAATGAATAAAGACATAACTAAAGTAACTCTTTTCCAGGAAAATAAAAGAAGCAATCTCCATGTTTATTATGCTTTATAAGCTTGCATGTGGATGCACAACATTGAATTTAACATAGTATAAAGAATTTTTAAGTGAAAGCTTATTAATAATGCAAAATATTTATATAATATTCCTATCCAAGAGTGTTAAGTGTAAGTGCTTTACATGTATTTTCCCTGACCTTCATGGAAATTCTGTCAGTTAATGACAATTCTTATCATTCTCAATGAATACACTCAGAGGCTCAGAGAGTTAATTCACTTCCATATGGATATACATCTACAACTGAGATACTTTGGATTCAAACCCAGGTAAGCTTGAACCCAATGCCTGACCTTTTCCCATGCTGTCCATGATGATTGTCAGGTGCAGTTCAAACTACCTACAGCAGAATGAAATTGGCAAAGATACAGCCAGACAGATCAATGGACAGAAAGGTAAGTTTGGAAAAGCACCAAGTATATATAAGAGATGATATATGATACAGGTGTTATTTCATATGAGTGAGAAAAAAATGGGTTTTCCAACAAATAATATTTTCAGCAAATTAATTAAACAATATTTTGACATGAAAATTTAAACATGTCCTACCTCATGCCATATCAAAATTCCAATTGGGTTAAGATTTGTGATGTAAAAAAACAAACTATAAATATTTGCCTACATTTTATATACATATATATGTATATATATACATATATATATTTATATATATACATATATAACATATATTTGTGTTTTATGTATTGACTTCTATTTTCTAGATACATATTTACATAACACTTGGAAAGCATAAAGAAATTAGTGAGAGATTCAATTACAAACATATAAAACTTCCACAGGGGGTGGAAAAAATCTCTTAAATATACAGCCCTGGGCCTATATCCACCTCCCTGCTACGCATGCTGCTGGCTGTTTATAGTTGACTATTTTCCCATTACCATTGTATCCTTATCTAGAAAGAGAAAGATCTCTGAATTAATAGTATTCAACACTTTACTCAGCTGTAACTGTGACCTCAAGTATGCCAAACTTTCTACAACTCAGTTCTTTTTCTTATAAAAAGAAAGTGTTGACCCGGAAAATTTCCGAGGTCTTTTCCATCCCAAAGTTATGATTCCCTTTGTGCAGCCTCTATTCTTTCTGTTGCAGCTTGAGGAGGGAAATAAATAACCACCCTTTCTTTTCCTGAGTTTAGAACCAACTAAAAAATAAAAACACACTAGAGACACAAATGGTGACCAGAAGAATAGCAATTTCATTGACAGTGCTGAGCCTGAAAATGTGGCTTGAAATCCATGGCCACATGAATATGCTAACACTCTCCCCTCCAACACAGAATTCTACTCACCCACCAGTTGCAAAGCTGAGCTTGACCACCACAGGCCCCCATCCCCCTACTGCATGGCAGAGAAGGAAAATAAGGGGAGAAAATGTGGGATTGAGCCACACAGCTTCCTTTCCCCCTTGCAACCTCACTAGAGGTAGAAGTACGAATGTGGCTGACATCCTGGTCCATGAAGTCATAAAGGCATGGAGAAGTGTTCTCTGACTCCAATGGGAGGGCACTTCTCTCATTCAAGCTCCAATCATATCTCTCTCCATACCTCTTGAAAAACAGCCTAGTTCAGAGTCCTTTCGCCATCATTTAGAAAAAGCTTATTAGCTACATTGGTCTTCCCATCTCTGGCCTTCCTATCACCTTATCCATTCTGTACACCACTACCGGATTAATCTTCCAAAATCATCTCATAATCAAGAAATAGCTACACAAAATCTGAACTTGGAATGAGGAAACAGAAATTTGAACCCTAGTTCTTTTACTAATTACCTATATGGCCCTACACAAGTCACCATACTTTTCTACATTTAGGGAATCTTCATCCATGGCATGGCACAGTTAAACTGCCCCTACCTATTCCATAATATCAGTTCAAGTGTCAAAAACTTTCAGGAAATTTTTGGGCGCCTGGCTGTCTCAGTCAGAAGAGCATGAGACGCTTGATGTCAGGGTCCTGAGTTTGAGCCCCACACTGAGATTATGTAAATAAATAAAGGAGCAAACTTAAAAACAAACTTAAACTTACTTAAACAAACTTAAACTTTAAAAAAAAAACACCTTTCAGTAAGTTTGTCTACAGTATAAACCTATTAGCATAGTATATATGACTCTATATAATTGACTAATGATTTCTAAACGTCATTCCCAGAACTTCCTACAGGGCCTGTCCCTTTTAGCAAAACAGATCTCTAAAACATTTAGTATTTTATTGGCAGGTACCCTCCTCCCACCACCATCCTTCTACTCCCAATACTGCTTCTCCAGAGGCTGTTCATTCTAGGAGATCCAGTAAAAACAATGTTCCTTTCCCAAGGCTTTTGGATCTTTGCTGCCAGAAGCGATCTCATATTCAGATCATGGGTTGTCATATATCCACCCATGTCAGAGAAATGTTATCACTCACTAAATGGCCATGCCCTCTCCTTGCAGCTAGGTAAAGCCCTGTAACTAGTTATAGACAATGCACTAATTTTTCAAAGGGATACTTCCTATTTCTGGGCCAAATGACCCCTCCCCCCCCCCCCCCCCCCCCCAGTTTTCTCTTCCTCTGCTGTGGTAATCTGAAAACTAGGTGTTATATGTCCATTTCACAAGACCTTGTGACACAACAGACATGGAGGGTAAACTAGATGAAGCAAGTGAGACTTGTTACCCCAGCATAAATGAACCAGCCTGCCTACTACGACACCTGAAAGAAGGCCGAGGGCCACATGGCCACTGCTGTTTCCTCAACTGTACACAAAGATAGCAATAGCACCATACTAGTGGAGCACCAGTATTTACTATAGCTATTTAGAATTATTAATTATAATAATATATAAGAATAATTATTTATATTAGTACCATAGTTTATTATTATATGTGATCATATATGTTATACTGTATTACTTATTATATTACTATTTATCATTCTATTGTTTATAACAAATATCAAGGTGTTTATATTTTTATATTGTTTATACTTAAGAAGCAGCTTTTCAGTTAGGGCTTAAAAGATATAATTAAATTTGTGTTCTAAACAATATAACAGAGACCCAGATAGAAGGCTCCAACCTTTTAGGGATTGCACACTTTCTGTTTGTTGGATTTCATGATATTTTTACCACTTCCTAAAAATATAAGTGACTTTAAAACAAGTGAAAAATAGGGGCGCCTGGGTGGGTCAGTCGGTTAAGGCTTCTACTCTTGATTTCAGCTCAGGTCATGATCTCAGGGTCGTGAGATCGAACCTGGTGTCCGGGGTCTGCATTAAGCGTGGAGCCTGCTTAAGATTCTCTCTCTCCTGCTCCCTCTGCCCCTTCCTGCTTACTTGCACACATGCACGTTCTCTCTCTCTTTCTCTCTCAAAAAAATAAATAATAAAAAATAAATTGTTATTATGAAAAATTCGAAGACTATACTCAAAAGTAAAGTTAATGGTCCAATGAACCCCATGACCCAGATTCAGCAATTATCAAGACTTTGCTCAACTGCTTAACCTATTTTTGAAAATTTTTTAACATTTGTATTTTCGTACATAATTACATTGCCATTATCACACCACAAAATATTCAGTTCCTCCACTGATTTTTAAGAGTTAAAATTAACAGAAAAAAATTAATTTTGCCGAGGAAATTATTTTGAAATGCAACACAGTACCTCCTTGCAAACCCTGGAGATGCCCTCAAATCCAACAAAGTGGAGGCTCCAGCTGTTCAGTATCCCCGACAGCTTCCAGGACTTGCAAGCGTCAGCATCAGGTGACAGGAGGCAGGAGGCAGTCAGCCAACCAGTTCTCCTGCAAACGAAAATGCCCACTCCCAGGATGAAAGGTTATCTCTGTCTCTTTCTGCTTTCTCTTCCAAAGATACTCTTAGATGAGTGAGACTGGAATGGGAGAAGGTGTGACACATGTAAGAGACTCAAGGAAACTAGACATTCCCCCCATCATAGAAGCATGGAGAAACTGGCATTGTTATGTTTGTTATAAAAGCGGGGGAGGGGGGAGTCTATTGCTATAAGTCTTGACTTGTGTGAAAAGGGAATTAGAAAATAGTAGGGGATGCTTGAAAAGATTTCAGTCACCAGACTTCAGTCACAGACTGAAGCTGTGAAGATCAGGAACCTTGCGTGGTATGCATGACAGGGCTCTTGGCATATTACCTATAATCTTTGATTTAAAAAATGAAACAAAACAACAACAAAAATGAGCTAAATAGGAACAAGCTGTGACTTGAAAGCTGTGTAGCCCGGCTAAGTCATCCATCCCTAATGGTTGGTTTCCTCACCTTGGAAATGGGGATGCTGAAGCCTACCGCTCATTTGTGGCATGCAGTGAGGACTAGAAAAAATGTGCATAAACAGGACTCAGTAGAACTCATCCTCTACAAACAAGGTTGTAGTGGGTGGAATATGCTTCTAGAGATTCACTAGAGTTCCATCCCCCCACCCCCTTTTGCTTGTGATCCCGTTTTGGAGTTGGTGTGACTTCTGCCCTCTTCTCTTTTTTTCTATCCCTGGTCATAAAATGTAAGGAGGTTAGAAACGTAGTCTCAGGTCGTTCATAAAGCACGATCGTGACAAGGGATCAAGTGACAGTGGGGCAGGAGCTCCATTTTCCCTCTGGAGAATGAGAGTTTCCTTGAGCTCAGTGCCTAAAGCAGGCTTCAGTATCATGCCGGCAACACAGCATGGGGAAATTTCAAGTACAAACTAAAAGTAAAAAGCTACATAAAGAAAAAAGAAAATTGCATATTACCCCACTTGTTTGTTTATACATACATTTATACACACACACACACGTGTATATGTATATATATATATATATATATATATACATATATATATATATATACACACACACACACTTAATTTTTAAATGTGTGAAGATTAGAATTGTTGAAGCTATTAGCTTATTATAGAAAAATCACTGAATTGTTCTGCTACCAGGAAAAATCTGTGATGGCTTAGCAAGGTTTGGGGTAGGAAAGAAAAGAAATCAGAATGAATCCCTTTTTGCCATCTGTAGGGAGAAGCTGGAAAGAAGCGAGATAATCAGGTATTGAGAGATCTACAGGGAATAGAGTGTACTCAAAGCTGAATGCCTTTCCCACTCCTGAATCCCCACACTACTCAATTCCCTGCAATAGCCACATGTGAGATGTATACCTAACAGTGCCTCTTTGGGCCCTCCGAAGATGTCAGCTTACAATCTGGGGATTTCATTACAACAAAACCAAGCATGATGATAGAAACAATAAGAACAAATAACAATAGAGAATGTTTATTATGAGCCAGTCAAGTACTGTTTTGCCCACGAAAGGTCCTGACACACAGTATTTCCTGACAAGGGGGTGCAGTTGAGAGCTAAATTGGGTGTCAATGCTTTTTTCCCCTCTAAATTCAGAGAGGATGCCTCTTGCACTTTATTCCATCCAGATAGAAGGTGCAATCAATTTTGGGTCCATAAGTTGAAACTTGTTCTATAATGTAATGGAATTTTCCTTGTTATTCAGGGAGCAATTCGTATTGGAGTAGCTTCTCTCATCATTTACAACCCAGGTACTCTCTCAGCACATCTTTAACCTGATCACGTGTGTAACAGTCAGCTTACAAAGGACACAATTTTGGGATTTTTTAGTTGTCTTATGGTATGTTTTAAACATTTTATTTCAGAAAAATGTCAGACTTACACAAAGTTGCAAACGTCATACAAAGAATTCCCATATAGCCTCCACTCAGATTCTTGAAATGCTAGCATCTTACATGACCACAGTCCAACCATCAAAAACAGAAAAATATTGATAAACTCTACTACCTAGTCTGCAGATCTCATACAATTTTGCTAAGTTTCCCACTGATATCACTGTTCTTATCCAGGTTCTAATTCAAGAGACATATATTTAGTTCTCATGTTGCATAATTAAACCAGATTCTATATCAGAGGTGAGGAAACATATTTTGTAAAGGGACAAGTGATAAATATGTTATGCTCTGTGGGCCAGATGATATCTAGCAATACTGTTCAACTTGGCCGAAAGCAACCACAAACAGTACATAAACAAATGGGTGTGGCTATGTCCTGATACAATTTTATTTAGAAAAACAACCAGGTAGATTTAGCTGATGGGCTATAGTTTGTCCATTGTAGACCACTGGTTCTCAAAGTGTGGTCCTTAGACCACCAGCATGTGTATAACCCAGGAACTTATTAGATATGCAAATTTTCAGGCCCTATTCTGGACCTAGGAATCAGAAATTCTTAGGGGGAAGGGCGGGAAACACCAATATGCATTTTAGCAAACCCTCCCAGATGTTTATGATGTATGCTAAAGTTCTAGAACACTGATCTAGATACTTGCTTAGTGTCTGTCTTTTAAGAATATGATATATTTAGAGAATAGAGGCCTATTGTTTTGTAGGATATCCCTCAGTTTAGGTTTGATTGATATTTGCTTATGATTAAATTCAGGATATGCATTTTTTGGCAAGAATGCCAGTGAAATGATGTTGTGTCCTCCTCATGGGGATTGTCACAAGGCACATGATATCAATTTATCTCTTTAAAGTTGAGGGTAACTTTGACTAAAGGGATATCTGCCAGGTTTCTGTACTATAATGTTACTATTTTTCTCTTCGTAACTAATAAATATCTTGTGGGAAGATACTTCAGGTCCACGTAAATACTTTCATGTGCTAATTTTAGCACCCATTTGATGATGCTTGCCTAAAACAATTATTCCTCTCCTTTTTGCCAAATATGACTTTTCTATTTTCATCATTCTTTCCACACTTATTACTTAGAATTCTCCTTTAATAAATAGCAGTTCCTTATCCTTCATGTAATTATTTATTCAATGTACTTATGTCAGCATGGACCCATGGATTTTTGTTATACTCACGTGTTATAATTCGTTACTATCATCATTACTGTGTTTTTTCAATTGTCCCAGATTGAACCACTGCGAGCCCCTTGAAACTGGCTCTTTTGTCTTTTTTGACTCCTTCCCATCATATTTTGAGGCTTGAGAATTTATATTCCGGTTACCTACTTTTCCACTTACCTAGTGACTGGATTTCAAAGAATGTTGACCACTTTTAGCTGTATATAAATAATAATAATAATAAGAGAGAAATATATTCAAGGAAAAAAAGAAAAATCAACACAAGGTGAACTTAGCCATTTGAGTATGACTATAAAAGACTATCTTTGCAGTGCTTTAAATTCATGATTCACTTGTAACTGGATGCAAAGATTTACATTTAAGGTGGCCTCCTAAAGGTAAGCAGAGACCCAGGGACTTCCAAGAGGTTGTTATCACTGATAACAGAATTCAACAATTTCACCTCTATCTCCTTAAGCAACAAATTTCAAAACTCTATTATAGAATGGAATTTTCATACCCCATATTGGTTATGAATACAATGGACCTAGATTTTCCTATCTTAACGTCTTTGGAATTAAACAATGTGTATGTTCTCAAAAATAAGTGGCAGCATTATCCAGAGACACTGGTAAAACTTGGATTCAGAAAAGAGAAACTACATTTTGTCCATTTTTGTGATATCATCCTGACATTCCTGAGTTAAGAATTACCAGCCAAAATCTGCAGGTGGTATGTGTTTTGGGTCCACAATGATTCAAGACCCTGTCCCAGCTGCTTTTGATTGCTACAGAAATCTCAAACTGGCCCTGTCCAACACCTACCTCTGTTATGGTTTGTGACACAAGTTACAGGTCAGCAAGCATGAGTGACAAAATGAAGAACAGGTAGGAAGAACCATACAATCTAATCCTTTATCACCCAGACATTTGGAATTGTTGGCAATAACTGACTGGCTTAGTTGTGTATTTACTTACCATGTATTAATGAGCACAAACTGGGTTTAAGGCCCTGAGCTAGGTCCTAGTGGAATAACCCAAAAAGATCATTCCTAAGGATTAAATAAGTAATTTTATTTAAATAAATATGATGAGACATTGGCCAACATGGCGGAGAAGTAGGAGGAATCCATACTTCCCGTGTCTCTCAAACAAAGAAGTGTAGAAGCCAAAGGACTTTGAACACCAGAGCCTGGGAGGCAAAGAGACTGAATCTACTAGGAAGAGAATGGGAAAGCTGGAAAAAAGATAGGTAGGTAATTGTGAACTGGGGGAGATGAAAAAAGGCCATGTGGGCACGGAGGGGAGGGACCCCCTTCTGCAGAGAGACAAAGGGAAGAGAAAGAGCAGCTAGGGAAGTGCAGGACCACAGCTGGACAGGAGAAAGACCTCAGACTGAGACTGAGAGGGATCCAATCTCTAACTGTGGGGCTTTCTTGGGACTGGAGCCAGCTCCCTGCTCGAGCACCTGGGGAGGAGGGGAACCAGGCCTGGGTGCAGTGGTAGGTCAGGGGCTCAGTCCGCAGCTGGAGAAAGTGGATCCCTCCCTGGAGGGCTGCGCGATAGTACAGAACCTACCTGCATCTGCCACCCCCCGACACAATGGCTGGGCGGAGGGCACAGTCTGTAGGAGGAAAAGGCCACTGTTTCCCTGGAGTGCTGTGGGAAAAGACAAAGCCAGCCTGCGTCCACCACCCGCGGGGCTCGTGGTGGCGAGGCCGGAGGCTCAGTCTGCAGTAGGAGAAGACGGTCCTCCCTGAAGTGCTATGGCACAGACAAAGCCAGCTGGGACCACATATCGTCGCACTGAGAGGCGCTTCTCCAGCGCCAGACCTCACGGAGCAGGACTCTGAATCCTACCCAAGCACAGGGTCAGGGGAGTTCGTGGAGCGAGAAGGACCGCCCCCTCTGCTCCCACAGCACAGTGAGGACAACTCAAACTGAGTCCACCGGTCTGACTCTGTGGAGAAGAGACTCGGAGTCACCATTCCTCCCTCCCCACCACCACCAAGGCAGGGCCTCAGGGATCACTCCTGGGGCACATAGTGGAAGTGGGTTCAGATTACACCAAACCACGCCCCTTTGCACTGGGTAATTGTGTATGCACCCAAGCAGCACAGACCCTGCGGACAGCTACTGGAGACAAGTGATGCAGTATTGCCAGGATTAACTATAGGTCAATTCTGGATATATAGATATATTACCACCCCCGCCCCGCCCCCCTGTTTCTCCTCCTTATCTCTTCCCTTCCCTAGGCCGGTTACTCAGGTTATTGGTCTGTCTAAACAGGCATATTTAATATATTATCTTGATACATGTTCTATACCTCCTTCTTTACACTCCTTTCTCTTTCTCTGGAATAATCTAGCCATATAGATTCCCGGTCTGGGTAATTTTATCTTCCTTTCGTTTTCCCCGCCTCCTTCTTTACCTTACTTTCACTCTCTCTGGATTAAGCCTTTCAGTCTCTCCGCCTAGTCAATGTTTATTTTTTCTTCACCACCCCCCCCCAGCACCCCCGTTCCTGTCATTTCTCTCTTTGTATGTCCTCTTCCATCAGCACCGCCTCACCCTCTTCTTTACTTGTCAGCGTTTTTGGGTTTTTTGTTTTTAGTCTTTAGGTTTTTGTTTTTGTTTATTTGTTTGTTTGTGTTATTTGTTTGTGCGTTTGTATGTTTTTGTCTCCTGTTTATCTGTTTCCTTTACAGGGCTACTCCAAGTAACAAATCAAAGCACACCTGGGGGAGGGTCCAAAATATTACTACAAGTAGGGTAAGAAAATAACCAAACACAACAACAGAGAGCAAGTAACAATCTCCAAAAAAACACCTCCTGAAGGTCCAGGCCCTGGACACTGTATGACCCCCATTTAATATAGCAGTGCTCACAGGTGCAGAGCACACAACAAGCTTTTAAAACGCATAAGGGACAAAAAACTAGCCAAAATGACGAAACGGAAGAAACTTCCTCAAAAGAAATTCCAGGAAGTAGCGACAGCTAATGAATGAATCAAAACCAATTTAAGCAATATAACAGAACAAGAATTTAGAATAATAGTCATAAAATTAATCGCTTGTTGGGGCGCCTGGGTGGCGCAGTCGGTTAAGCGTCCGACTTCAGCCAGGTCACGATCTCGCGGTCCGTGAGTTTGAGCCCCGCGTCGGGCTCTGGGCTGATGGCTCAGAGCCTGGAGCCTGTTTCCGATTCTGTGTCTCCCTCTCTCTCTGCCCCTCCCCCATTCATGCTCTGTCTCTCTCTGTCCCAAAAATAAATAAATGTTGAAAAAAAAAATGAAAAAAAAAAATTAATCGCTTGGGCTTGAAAAAAGCATAGAGGACAGCAGAGAATCTATTGCTACAGAGATCAAGGGACTGAGAAATAGTCACGAGGAGCTAAAAAATGCTATAAATGAGCTCCAAAATAAAATGGAGGTGGCCACAGTGCAGATTGAAGAGGCAGAGGAGAGAATAGGTGAATTAGAAGATAAAATTATGGAAAAAGAGGAAACTGAGAAAAAGAGAGATAAAAAAATCCAGGAGTACGAGGTGAGAATTAGAGAACTAAGTGATGCAATCAAAGAGAACGATATCTGTATCATAGGAATTCCAGACGAAGAAGAGAGAAGAGAAAGGGGCTGAAGGTGTACTTGAACAAATCATAGCTGAGAATTTCCCTGATCTGGGGAAGGAAAAAGGCAATGAAATCCAAGAGGCACAGAGAACGTCCTTCTGCTGTAACTTGAATCGATCTTCTGCATGACATATCATAGTGAAACTGGCAAAATACAAGGATAAAGAGAGAATTCTGAAAGCAGCTAGGGATAAATGGGCCTTAACATACGAAGGTAGACACATAGGGTAGTGTAGTAGCAGACCTATCTACTGAAACTTGGCAGGCCAGAAAGGAATGGCAGGAAATCTTCAATGTGATGAACAGAAAAAAAATATGCAGCCAAGAATCCTTTACCCAGCAAGTCTGTCATTCAGAATAGAAGGAGAGATAAAGGGTTTCCCAAACAAAAACTGAAAGAATTCATCACCACTAAACCAGCCCTACAAGAGATCCTAAGGGGGATTCTGTGAGTGAAATGTTGCAAGGACCACAAAGTACTAGAGACATCACTACAAGCATGAAACCTACAGACATCACAATGACTCTAAACCCATATCTTTCTATAATACCACTGAATGTAAATGGACTAAATGCTCCAACCAAAGGACATAGGGTATCAGAATGGATTAAAAAACAAGACCCATCTATTTGCTGTCTACAAGAGACTCATTTTAGACCTGAGGACACCTTCAGATTGAAAGTGAGGGGATGGAGAACCATCTATCATGCTACTGGCAGTCAAAAGAAAGCTGGAGTAGCCATACTTATATCAGACAAACTAGACTTTAAATTAAAGGCTGTAACAAGAGTTGAAAAAGGGCATTATATAATAATTACAGGGTCTATCCATCAGGAAGAGCTAACAATTATAAATGTCGACGCACTGAATTCGGAAGCCCCCAAATATATAAAACAACTAATCACAAACATAAGCAACCTTATTGATAAGAATGTGGTAATTGCAGGAGACTTTAATACTCCACTTACAACAATGGATAGAACATCTAGACAGACAGTAAATAAAGAAACAAGGGCCCTGGATGATACATTGGATCAGATGGACTTGACAGATATATTTAGAACTCTCCCTCCCAAAGTGACAGAATATACTTTCTTCTCAAGTGCACATGGAACATTCTCCAAGATAGATCACATACTGGGTCAGAAAATAGCCCTTAATAAGTATAAAAGAATTGAGATCATATCATGCACACTTTCAGACCACAATGCTATGAAACTTGAAATCAACCACAGGAAAAAGTCTGGAAAGCCTCCAAAAGCATGCAGGTTAAAGAACATCCTACTAAAGAATGAATGGGTCAACCAGACAATTAGAGAAGAAATTTAAAAATATATTGAAACAAAAAGAAAAACTGAAAATACAACAATCCAAATGCTTTGGGATGCAGCGAAGGCAGTCCTGAGAGGAAAATACATTGCAATCCAGGCCTATCTCAAGAAACAAGAAAAATCCCAAGTACAAAACCTAACAGCACACCTAAAGGAAATAGAAGCAGAACAGCAAAGACACCCCAAACCCAGCAGAAGAAGAGAAATAATAAAGATCAGAGCAGAAATAAACAATATAGAATCTAAAAACACAGTAGAGCATATCAATGAAACTAAGAGTTGGTTTTTTGAAAAAATAAACAAAATTGATAAACCTCTAGCCAGGCTTCTCAAAAAGAAAAGGTAGAGGACCCAAATAGATAAAATCATGAATGAAAATGGAAATATTACAACCAATCCCTCAGAAATACAAGCAATTTTCGGGGAATAATATGAAAAAGTATATGCCAACAAACTGGACAACCTGGAAGAAATGGACAAATTCCTAAGCATCCACACACTTCCAAAACTCAAAAGGGAAGAAATAGAAAATTTGAACAGACCCATAACCAGTGAAGAAATTGAATCAGTTATCAAAAATCTCCCAACAAATAAGAGTCCAGGAGCAGATGGTTTCCCTGGGGAATTCTACCAGACATTTAAAGCAGAGAAAATACCTATCCTTCTCAAGCTGTTCCAAAAAATAGAAAGGGAAGGAAAACTTCTAGACTCACTCTATGAATCCAGCATTACTTTGATTCCTAAACCAGAGACCCAGCAAAAAAAAGAGAACTACAGGCCAATACCCCTGATGAATATGGATGCAAAAATTCTCAACAAGATACTCGCAAATCGAATTCAACAGCATATAAAAAGAATTATTCATACATCACATTAATAAAAGAAAAAAGATAAGAACCATTCGATCTTGTCAATTGATGCAGAAAAAGCATTTGACACAGTTCAGCATTTTTTCTTAATAAAAACCCTCGAGAAAGTCGGGATAGAAGGAACATACTTAAATATCATAAAAGCCATTTATGAAAAGCCCACAGCTAATATCATCCTCAATGGGGAAAAACTGAGAGCTTTCCCCCTGAGATCAGGAACACGACAGGATGTCCACTCTCACAGCTGTTGTTTAACATGATGTTGGAAGTTCTAGCATCAGTAATCAGACAACAAAAGGAAATCAAAGGCATCAAAATTGGCAAATATGAAGTCAAGCTTTCACTTTTTGCAGATGACATGTTACTATACATAGGAAACCCGACAGACTCCACCATAAGTCTGCTAGAACTGTTACATGAATTCAGCAATGTCTCAGGATACAAAATCAATGTACAGAAATCATCAGTTTCATTCTTATACACTAATAATGAAGCAACAGAAAGACAAAGAAACTGATCCCATTTACAATTGCACCAAGAATCATAAAATACCTAGGAATAAACCTAACCAAAGATGTAAATATCTGTATGCTGAAAACTATAGAAAGCTTATGAAAGAAATTGAAGAAGATATAAAGAAATGGAAAAACATTCCATGCTCATGGATTGGAAGAATAAATATTGTTAAAATGTCAATACTACCCAAAGCTATCTACACATTCAATGCAATCCCAATCAAAATTGCACCAACATTCTTCTCGAAGCCAAAACAAGCAATCCTAAAATTTGTATGGAACCACAGTAATAGCCAAAGTAATATTGAAAAAGAAGCGGGAGGCATCACAATCCCAGACTTTAGCCTCTACTACAAAGCTGTCATCATCAAGGCAGCATGGTATTGGCACAAAAACAGACACATGGGCCAATGGAATAGAATCGAGACTCCAGAATTGGACCCACAAATGTACGGCCAACTAATCTTTGACAAAGCAGGAAAGAATATCCGATGGAAAAAAGACAGTCTCTTTAACAAATGGTGCTGGGAGAATAGGACAACAACATGCAGAAGAATGAAACTAGACCACTTTGTTACACCATTCAGAAAAATAAACTCAAAATGGATGAAGGACCTGAATGTGAGACAGGAAACCATCAAGACCCTAGAGGAGAAAGCAGGAAAAAAACCTCTGTGACCTCAGCTGCAGCAATTTCTTACTTGACACATCTCCAAAGGCAAGGGAATTAAAAGCAAAAATGAACTATTGGGACCTCCTGAAGATAAAAAGCTTCTGCACTGCAAAGGAAACCAATGGAATGGGAAAAGATATTTGCAAATGACATATCAGACAAAGGGCTAGTATCCAAAATCTATAAAGAACTCACCAAACTCCACACCCAAGAAACAAATAATCTAGTGAAGAAATGGGCATAAGACATGAATAGACACTTTTCTAAAGAAGACATCCAGATGGCCAACAGGCACAAGAAAAGATGCTCAACGTCCCTTCTCATCAGGGAAATACAAATCAAAACCACACTGAGATACCACCTGACGCCAGTCAGAGTGGCTAAAATGCACAACTCAGGAGTCTATAGATGCTGGAGAGGATGTGGAGAAATGGGAACACTCTTGCACTGTTGATGAGAATGCAAACTGGTGCAGCCGCTCTGGAAAAGTGTGGAGGTTCCTCAAAAAAATTAAAAGTAGATCTACCCTATGACCCAGCAAAATCACTGCTAGGAATTTACCCAAGGGATACAGGAGTACTGATGCATAGGGGCACTTGTACCCCAATGTTTATAGCAGTACTTTCAACAATAGCCAAATTATGGAAAGAGCCTAAATGTCCATCAACTGATGAATGGATAAAGATGTGGGTTTTTTTATACAATAAATTTCATATTAAAAAAAAAGATGTGGTTTATATATACAATGTAATACTACTTGGCAATGAGAAAGAATGAAATCTGGTCATTTGTAGCAACGTGGGTGGAACTGGAGAGTGTTATGCTAAGTGAAATAAGTCAGGCAGAGAAAGACAGATACCATATGTTTTCACTCATATGTGGATACTGAGAAACTCAACAGAAGACCGGGGGGGAGGAGAAGGGGGAAGAAAAAAAAGGTTACAGAGAGGCAAGGAGGCAAACAATAAGAGACTCTTAAATACTGAGAATCAACTGAGGGTTGATGGGGGGTGGGGGGGGAGGGGAAAGTGGGTGATGGGCATTGAGGAGGGCACCTGTTGGGATGAGCACTGGGTGTTGTATGGAAACTAATTTCACAATAAATTATATATATTAAATAAATAAATAAATAAATAAATAAATAAACAAACAAACAAACAAATGTGATGAAAAGGCTAAATAAATAATGGGTTACACAAACACACATGCACACGTACATACATGAATAAGAAATTGCTAAGGCAATTAAAAACTATTATCCATTGGACATTGCTTCTTTGGTAATTCAATGAATAACTAATTTCTTCAGAAACTTTTCAAGTAAAGTTCAAACTATTAAAGATAAAATTATATTTTAAAATCAATTACTGGGGCACCTAGTTGGCTCAGTCAAAGAGAATGTGAGTCTTGATCTCGAGGTTGTGAGTTTGAGCCCCATGTTGGTCATGGAGATTACATAATAGAGAGAGAGAGAGATAAAAAAATCAATTACTAATGACACACAGTATGATTCCATTTATATGAAGTTCTAGAATAGGCAAATTAATAATAATATAAAAACTCAGAACAAATATATTGGGAATGCAGTAGTATCTGTTGCCATCCAGAAATTACCCCCAACTTAACAGATTAAAATAACAAACAATTATTATCAAATAGTTTCTGATATTTGGGAGTGCCATAGCCCAAAAGGTCTGGTTCAGAATCTCTCATGAGACTCAAATCGGGAGAATGGCCAGGACTGCAGTCATCTAATGGTTTGACCAGGGCTGGCTGATTCATTGCTAATATGGCTCACTCAGATGGTTGTTGGCAAAGGTTTCAGGTCCCTACTGACTCGGGCCTCAGTAGGCCTCAGTTCCTTGCCACAGTGCCTTGAGTATCTTCACAGCGTGACAGCTGACCTTTCCCAGAAAAAGTGATCCAAAAGAGAGCAAGATGAAATCTGAAATGTCTTTACAGATACACTATATCATATCTATAACGTCCTATGGGTTACCTTAGTCAATCTTATTCAGTGTGGGAGGAGACTATACAAGGGAATATGGTGATCTCTGTGGACCATCTTAGAGGCTGGCTACCATAAGGGGTAGGGGTTAACTGGGAGGAGACTTTCTGGTGAAATACAAATGTTCTATAGTATAACAAATACACAAGAGACATGTGTACATACCTTTGTTCAAACTGTATACCTAAGACGTGCACATTTCAATAAAGGTATATACATTTTATATAAAATGAAGTATAAATAATAATAATCAGGAAGGGGTGGAGAGTGGATGGAGGATATAATAGTGGTAAAATATTGATAACTTATGAAGATGGATGGATTGGTACAGGTGAATTAATTACACTAAAATACTATACTTTATAAAATTGCAGTTCTGAGGGTTATTTAGAAAAAATCAGGGAACTAAAGAACTGTACATATATCATATTTATCCAAAGATGCATCAAAAAAGCTTTAACTTGGGGCGCCTGGGTGGCGCAGTCGGTTAAGCGTCCGACTTCAGCCAGGTCACGATCTCGCGGTCCGTGAGTTCGAGCCCCGCGTCAGGCTCTGGGCTGATGGCTCGGAGCCTGGAGCCTGTTTCCGATTCTGTGTCTCCCTCTCTCTCTGCCCCTCCCCCGTTCATGCTCTGTCTCTCTCTGTCCCAACAATAAATAAAAACGTTGAAAAAAAAAATTTAAAAAAAAAAAAAGCTTTAACTTGATATTCATGGAAATGTTTTAAACTGAGTCACACACAACTCTGCCTTATTAAGTTGCATATATGAAAGTATATGCATATGTGTGTATGGAAGGAGGTTCTTACTGTCTCCAGGTTATCATTATGCCCGGTATCATTATTGTACTGTTCTGTAAGAAAAGCTTTTTTGGACTAAAGTCACCTGAGGGATAGTTTCGGTTGATTTACCTGATAGAATTTCAAGCCCTTTTCTTAGAAGTGACTCTGTAAATACTAAATAACACCCCAAATCTCCCAATGGTAGTTAACTCCTACAAAAGCATTGTACACAAATGTCCCAGATGACTTTGCTTTTTTGAAATCTGTCCTCTTTTTATTACATTGTTTTTGCCTTCTCTCTTCCTGTTAAGCTAACAAGCTTTCACAGATTCAGCCCTAGAGCATTTTCCACTTCGAACACTGATCCCACTCCACTGAGGACTAAAGAACCAGGCAGTAGTTCTACCTAGAGATGCCACAACTTAATGCTTAAGAGCAGAGCAGAGGCACCAGAGACAAATCACAATGCCACCACCAATGATATATTATTTCACTTGTCTATGTTTTTTTAACCTTTCTATGTCTCCTTTTCTTATGTGTGAAACGAGCTTAATCACAGTACAGCAGAGGACTATTGTCAGAATTAAATGAGCTAATACTTGTAAAATGTTCAGGACAATGCCAAAGCATCACAGATATATTGCATCCAAAATAAACGCTAAGGAATTCCTGCTTTGCTGCTTCAAGTAGTAAATAAAGGGTCATGTTCCATGAATACAAATTTACAGAAAGCACACACAAGTAGAATTTACCGTTTCAATCAAAAAAGCAACCAGGTTAACTTGATATATAGAGATATTATGTTGTATAATCATATATCATTTTTTGCTTAAAACTATAAGCAACTCACATAAGCAGTTTGAATCAGAATCCTTAACATCCTTAACCTACTTTACAATTTTGCTCATCTAATTTCAGTTATTTTCTGATACCTCATGTGAATTATCATCTTCCTTACAAATACACATTTCAAGCACCAGAGAGCCCACCCCAATAGCTGGAATTCCCAGGCTTTTGACATTTTCCCTACCTCCTCTTAATTTAGACTCCCCTGGACCCACTTCCGCATTCCTGTCTGGTCTATCTCTTTGGCAGCAGTTATGAAATTGAATAGAGGAAACCTCATTTAAAACGGGGGAGTGAGGCTGGAAGGAGAAGTTCTCACTTCATACCATTCTCTTCAACTGCAGATCCCAATCCGAAGAGATGTATCTTGCATAAAGTAGGAAGAAACGTACTTTACCACTCCAGCAAGAGGAAGAATTTCTCCATGCCAGCAACTACCTCAGCCAATGAGAAAAGACCACAACTCAGTCAATGAGAAACTGTCACCACTCTGTACTCTTGTTTTCCTCTAGTAGACTTTTGTTCAAAGCAGCCCCCCCCAGGGTCCTCCTTTTCTCTGCAAAGCGACACTCCTTTCCTTTGATCTCCAGATTTGCCTGTGGTTTTACCATAGCTCACATGACCTGAATTGCGATTCCTCTGCTATTCCTGAATAAAGCCATTTTGCTGGGAAAATAACTGAATGTTCTAAGGTCGATATTACTTAGTGTCAGATGAGTAGGATCCAGAGAAGAATCCCAGCAACTCCAAGGCTGGTGAGAAACAGGTGGTGGTACCCACTGAACCCAGTGAGCTCTCACTGCTTTTTGGTTGATGCTGGAGTTTGAGGTAAGTTTTCTCCTGGATTAAAGACCCACTCTCTATGTGTTTTGAGCTCTCCAGGCTTAATTTGGGATCTGCTTAAAAGCTTTATCTTTTCTGTTTTTGTGAAAGCTTTGTCTTTTCTGGTGAGTTCTTTTTTGTTTTGTTGAACCTTGGTTTTGAGTAATGAAATCCCAATCCTCTAAACTGTCTCAGGAGAGCCATTTTTCTGGGACCCTCACTTAGTTTTAAACCCTACGGTTTAAACCCTATGGCCCTCCCCATGAACATTTTTAATTACATGGGCCAATTTAGCTAAAGATAATTTAAACCACAATGGCTATTACAGGGGACTTTCAATCTCCCCAGACTTTTTTTCAGAACTAAATTGCCATGGCTCTAAATGAAATGATAAGAAGAAGAAGAAGCAGCAGCAGCAGCCTATTTTAACTTGTAACCTGAGGCTTCCAGACATTTTCAGGATTCTAACACCTCTTTACAAAATACCATTTACAAATTAACCAAGGTGAACAATTAATGGAAGACAAAAAACTTCTGAGACCTTTCTCCCTTCTTCCATGCTCTTTGTGTCAGGCACCCTCTTGCTCACCTCCCCCTCCTTTGTCTCCAGGTATGCAAAGGCATTTTATGCCAGATGTCCTGACACCATCTCTCTTTTTTCCTCCTGCACTGGCTCCACATTCTTTATACCCTCTATTTCTTCATTCTAATCTTTTCATGGAACTTCCCTTTTTCTTCAAACCTCACCCATTTGTTCCTCTCCCCAACCTATTACAAACCTGCTCTTTTAGGGCTAGGAGCTGACTCTGTGGTGGGCACTGTCGTCTGGGAGCGTTGCAGAGACCTCCACCCAAGACGCCCCCCCCCCTCCCCAGGCCCCTCACCTCTTACCATCGAGTCCCTTCGCCTCGTGAGCATGTCGGATTTGATATCGTGGGGTGAGGTGAGAGCAGGCCCAGGGAGGGAGGTTACCGCAGAGGAGCCACAGTCACAGTCAAGATGATAGAGGTACTGACAACAACTGACTCTCAGAAACTGCTACACCAGCTGAATGCTCTGTTGGAGCAGGAGTGGAGATGTCAGCCAAAGGTCTGTGGCTTGAGACTAATTGCATCTGCACACGATAATGGCCTCAGAATGACTGCAAGGCTAAGGGACTTTGAAGTAAAAGATCTTCCTAGTCTAACTCAGTACTTTGGCTTTGACACAGAGACACTTTCTCTAGCTGTGAATTTACTGGACAGATTCCTGTCCCAAACGAAGGTACAGACCTTGGGTGTGTTGGGCTGAGCTGCTTCTGTTAGGCTGTAAAACCAATAGAAGAGGAAAGGAATGTCCCATTGGCAACTGACTTGATCCGAATAAGCCAGCATAGGTTCACGGTTTCAGACTTGATGAGAATGGAAAAGATTGTATCAGAGAAGGTATGTTGGAAAGTCAAAGCTACTATCGCCTTTCAATTTCTGCAACTCTACTATTCATTCACTCAAGAGAACTTGCCAATTGAAAGAAGAATAGCCTTAATTTTGAAAGACTAGAAGCTCAACTTAAGGCATGCCACTGCAGGATCATATTTTCTAAAGCCAAGCCTTCTGTGTTGGCATTGTCTATCATTGCACTGGAGATCCAAGCACACAAGTGTGTAGAGTTAACAGAAGGAATAGAATCTCTTTAGATACATTCCAAGATAAACGGCAGAGATCTGACCTTCTGGTAAGAGCTTGTATCCAAGTGTTTAACTGAAAATTCATCAAACAAGTGTTCCAGACCAAATGTTCAGAAGTTGAAATGGATTGTTTCTGGATGTACTGCATGACAGTTGAAGCATAGTTACTACAGAATAACCCACTTTCCAACAATTCCTGAAATGGTCCCTTAACTGGATTGTTACAACAACAAAATACTCCTCTGAAGCCTTTCTCCACAATCCTAAGCTATAGATTCCATAATACTATAATGGATTTAAGCTGTGAAGCCTCAAAACATCACGAAGAGATTAGCATTGATGTTCTCAGATTTGGGAAAACTACCTAATTAACATGGTGTAGTGGAATTATAATTAAATTTGAATTCATCTGTGAGGCATACAAGTCAAAGCTAAGAGTATAAATGTGAAATGTTAATAACAAGACTGGGAAGGTAAACTGTGAATCTTCATTTCAAACTTTGATCCAACTTTCTAGACTGGGTCAGTATATTGTATTTAGATGGTATTAAAAGTGGTAACCTAATTAAATTCTAAATTATGAGGTATACATTAAACCAACATTTCACAAATGCACTTCTAAGGCATAACAAGGGTTACTATTCTAGGCAGGGAAAATGGTTTCTTGGTACCTGTAGTGCAAATAATAGATAATCCAGAGATGTGGACTTTATTGCTACTTGGGAATTACATTTAAATTTGAGGGCATTTTATAAAAGCAAAACTACAGACCTAGTCATTTTGGCATATTAGGTTATCTTTAATATTTTTCTAAAAAACAGGTAATATTTGTATCTGTGACAAAACTTATACAATATCCACTGTCTCCATCTAATCCCATCAAGAAAAACTGGTTTTATTGTGAAATTCGACATAAATTAACTTTGGTCCAAAAACTTGACTTAACACTCCATAAGTTTTTACTAAGGGCTGTTTTTATAAAACTTGCTATTCTAGGGGCACTGAGTGGCTCAGTCAGTTAAGCATCCAACTTTGGCTCAGGTTCGTGAGCCCTGCATTGTGCCCTCTGCTGTCAATGCAGAGCCTGCTTTAGGTCCTCTGCTGCCTTCTGTCTCTTGGGGAGAGTGCCTCCCCCACTGGCACTCTCTCAAAAAAAAAAAAAAAAAAAAAAAAAAAATTAAAAAAAAAAAAAAACAACTGCTCCTTTAAAGGCAGACCCCCTGAGGAGCCAAATGCTAAACCCCGAATTTCTGACAGTCCCTACCTAAAGCTGAACTACAAGTGACAAACACTTTCCCAAAGTGATTGAGGATCCTCAAAAATTTGCTGAGGAGTTTAACATAGTTACTGAGACTTATCAACCCAGTTTCTCACTTTTATATCAGGTCCACATGCTTTTCAGCAGAGCCAGGCATAACTCTGGATGAACACTGTCAATTGGGACAATCTTGGAAGGTCTCTAGAAGTCTGAGAACTACAAGGCATGACCATCTGCCTTGTTATATGATCAAGTTCATGCAACTTCTGCTAAGCAACCTCACCAGTCCGTTGCTAGGGCTTTCCCCAAACCTACTGATTGGAATAAGATTCAGGCTTATGCCCAGAAGCCCGGTGAGCCCATGTATGATTATTATAGCCAGCTCCAAATTGTTGTTGTTGTTGTTTTAAGTTTATTTATTTATTTTGAGAGAGAGTGCAGAAGGGGCAGGAAAGAGGGAGACAGAGAATCCCCAGCAGGCTCTGAACTGTCAGCACAGAGCCAAATGCAGGGCTCAAACTCACGAACTGTGAGATCATGACCCGAGCCAAAACCAAGAGTTGGATGCTTATCCTACTGAGCCACTAGGGTGCCCCTCCAAATTGTTTTTAAAGAAAAATCTGGTCTACCTTTAAATGTTGAATCCAGTCGGGGTCTTGTAACTCTATGTTCATCAATGGGCTGAACCCACTGGGATCTTTCTCTTCTAGTTAAAAGGACCAGGATGGAATGGGGAACTAGGTCCACTCCAAATTTAATTTGGCCAATCACCTTGCCAGCACCCTACATGATTCAACCAAAAGAAAGTCCACCAAAATTCTTACTATTCAACTCTGGCAAATGGAGGCCTCTCAACAAAACCAAAAATGTAAAGGTCTCTGCTATTATTGCAAAGAGCCAGGACATTGGAAAAAAGACTATTACAAACTTAAGCCCTCCGGATGCCTTCCACCTTCTAGCCAGCCTTCCTAGTGTCCTCCTAATTCCAAATGATGGAGCTCCAAGGAAGTACAGGGTTTTTTTCTAATCCCTCCCTCTTAATTGACTAGGAGAAACAACTCTTCAGATTGAGGAGGAATCGCTCTCTGTTCTTTTTGACACTGGAACTACATTCTCCATGCTCAGGACCACTGCTATAAAGCAGCCCCTGCCTCAGAGTACTAAAATGATTCAAATAGTGTGGGTCTGTAATAACCCTCCACAGGTTCCTGTCTCTGAACCTATTCCCTTTTGTCAAGGCCCTTCAAGAGATAACCACCCATTTCTCCTTAGTCCCTCTACCCCTATTCATTTATTGGGCCAAGATTCTTAGAAAAATATCATGCTGGAATTTCTTTCTCCCAAAAGAGGGAAATAATGTTAGAATTTTATGGTAGTAATCAAAATAGCCAACCAGGTGAATTGAATCCCTCTTCGACATCTTTTATTTGCTTTATAGCTGAGTCAGGGCACTGATAAGCTGTCCCTACTGGATCAGCTACCACCCTCCTTCTGGACAAAATCTTCAACTAATATTGGCAGAATCCACGGTGCACCTTCCGTGAAGATTCAAATAGACCCCTGAAAACCTCTCCCCAGAATTAATCAATATCTATAAATAAAGAAGGCTTTTAAGGCATCAAGCTCATAATAGAAGATTACAATGCTCAGGGCCTCATTATTACCTGCATTGTTGCTTCTAACTTTACTCTATTTTACCTACGAGAAAACCAGTGGCCTTGGATGGAGTTTTGTTCAAGATCTGTGAGCAATAAATGGCATTGTTATCCCTTGGCACTCTGTTGTTCCTAACCTCTATACGCTACTGACATCCATTCCCATTGAGGCAAATCTTTCACTATAATTGATACATGTAGTGTATTTTTTAGTATTCTAGTTGATAAGGCTAGCCAGTATTTTTTTTTTTGCTTTCACTTAGAAAGAGCCATAATAAACCTGAACACTAATGCCCCAGAGTTTTAATGAGAATCTTTCTTACTTTTCACAAACTTTAAAGACTGATTTGGATGACAAAGTTTTCTGCACGTTTTACTTTGTTACAATATGCAAATGACTTGCTTCTCTTTTCTTCTCAAATCTCTTCAGAGGAGACAGCATCCACCAGTTAAAACTTTCAGCCTTAAAGGGATATAAAGTCTCCAAAGAAATATTGCAGTTTTGCTCAGACTTGGCATTCAGGGCACCTGACCTTGGAACAGGGGCTACATTTAGACCCGGCGAGGCTTCACGGTATACTGAACTTCCCCAATGCAAAATTACGTGCCAATTATGAGGTTTTCTCTGACTAACTGGCTACTTTCAAAATTCAATTGCAAATTTCTCTCTTATGTCTCAATCTCTATATGCTTCACTGAAAAATGACAAACTTGATCTTATTTGGAAAGATCGGGCTGACATAGCTTTTGGAACTTTAAAGAAAAGCTTGACAAAGCCCCTCGTGCTTGGACACTTGATCATCAACTCCCTTTTTTTCTCTTTGTATATGAGAAGGAAGGCAATGTCCTTGGAGTACTCATCCAAAAACATGGGGTCCATCATCAATTCATAGGATATTATAGCCAATGACTGGACTCTGTGGCACAAGGACCCCCTTTGCCTCAGAGCCATTCCTGCCACTGACCTTTTGGATAAGACCACTGAAGAAATAATCACAGGATCCCCTTTAACCATCCTGCGCCCCATGCAGAAGCCCCTCTGAATACTCACTCCCTCAATATCTTTTGGCCGGCCATCTCACCTTCTATGAAATCCTTTTGCCAACTGCTCCTCACGTAACTCTTCCTCACTGTGATAACCTAAGCCCCGCTGTCCTTCTCCCCTCTTTAGCTGATAAAACCCCTCACGCCTGCTTGATGCCGACAAATCACCTTCTGATTCCCTGTGATAATTTACAGAAAACTCTAACCAATGCAGATTTTTCATGGTGTACTGATAGTCTTATTTAAAGGATGAAAATGGTGAATATCATACTGGGTATGCTATTGCAACAACTCCTTTTGAAGTTGTCAAGGTGGCAATTTTACCTTTGGCAGCTCTGGCCCAACAGGCTCAGTTGTATGCCTTTACTCAGGTTTGCACCTTAGCCAAGGGTGAAACTGCAAATATTTACACAGATAGGCAGTATGCCTTTGGGATAGCTCATGACTTTGAGACATTATAGAAATAGCGAAGTTTCCTCTCCTCCATTGGGGATAAAATTAAAAATGGCTCCCATCTCCAAAATTTATCAGATGCCATACTCTTGCTCGCTGCTCTGGATATTATTATGAGTCCCGGGCTTTCCAGACTCAATCCCCAAAGGAAACTACCTTGCTGAGGTTTCAGCCAAAAATGTTTCTGTCAAGGACACCAATACCAACTCTCCATCATGGTCTAAAGGGATGTCCTCCTAAGTGATAATCTGGAAAAATTGGCCAGAGACACCCAACAATTGGCCCCAGAAAAGGAAAAAAAAAAAAACCACAATATTGGAAATCTAATAATTATTGGTTTGATAAAAAGAGATAACTCTGGCTTGGACCAAATAACAATCCAGCCCTACCAAAATTTCCCAAATTTCCACTACTTACCACTCACTGTACAAGAATTAAGCCATTGGTCTACTGACAAAATGATAGCATTCATGAACAAATATTGGTAGGAAAATATTAATAAGGCTGCAAGAAATGCCTATCTAGCTTGTCCTGCCTGTCCTAAATACAGTCCTTGGAAACCTGCCCACACTGCCCTACAGGATTTTAAATTGACCAATGGACCATTTGAGGTTTGATAAACAGATTTCATACAGTTTGCCCCATCTCATGGATCTGAATATGTTTTAGTCATAGTTTGTATGTTTTCTCACTGGAATGAAGCTTTCCCTTGTATATAGACCACTGCTGCTTCTGTGGCAAAAAGTCTGTTAGAAAAGACTACTACTACCTGTACCTGAGGAACCCCACTTGAGTTTCGCAGCCACTTGATGACCCACTTCACTAGTCAAGTACTTTAATAGATGTGTGCTGTTTGGCTGGTCCTACAACACTTTACTTACCAACTTCAACCCTCAGAGCTAGTAGAATGCACTAACAGCACCATTCAGACTCAATCAACAAAATTTGTAGAGACCCTTCAAATGCCTTAGCTAAAAGCATTGCCATTGGTCCTTCTAAATATGAGATCCATCCCCTTTGGAACTCATAGACTCTCACCTTTTCAAATAGTCACAGGGCACCCGATGCACCTGGCCCTGCCTCTTTGGAGCCACAGCTGATAAAAGGAGATACACTCCAATACCATAAAGACCTAATTGCCTTAGTTGAGAATAACCATGCTTTAGTAGAATAATGGTTTCACAGGACACTCCCACAAGACAAAGACCTTTAGCATCATACCTTGCCACCTAGAGATTTAGCCTATTGGAAAAGACACCTCCAAAAAGACTCTCTTCAACCTTTCTGGAAGGACCCCTATAGGTACTGTTAACCAACACTGTGCTGTCAAACTTTAGGGAATAGACTCCTAGATTCGTGTGTCACATCTAAAGAAAACAGCAAACCCCAAATGGCCCTGCACACAAACTAGTGACCTAAAAGTAAATATTTCCAGTAACGAAACCAGATGGCATCTTATAAAGACAGCTTTTCCAAGATAACCAGACCAGTCTGTATACCATTTTCTCATTGTTGCTTCCTACATTAATTTTTCTCTCTTTTTTGGAAAGACAATGATCTTACTGGTATTTCCCAATCTATTGCAAAAGGGAGAAACCTTTCTGACTGTTGGATCTGTCACCAGGAACTCCAATCTGTTCATGATATCTGAGATCCTTTAGTCTTACTGTAACCCATTTCTCTTGTAATCTATTCCGCATACTCAAATGGAATATGAATGGGACAAGTCCTCATTTAAGGCTTTTAGAAAAGACCCCTTAAGGATGGGATGGTGCCTCACAGAATGTCATCCCAATTCCTCTGATCCCTGGCTTAAAATGGCCAATTAGGAAATTCCAGCCAATGGATCTATCAATGACCAGACCTTAGTTGCAGTCATCTGTGCCCCACCTGGTATCTTTTTTGTTTGTGGTTAGCCTTTCCCAAGGGCATATGAATGTTTAGATAGCTGGTGAACTTACTGAGATGTTTAGCTGTCCCTGTCAACATCCATAATAAATCCGAAATCCCCCATTGATCTGCCCACTCATCCTCTAGAGCTACCTTAAACAGGAACTTCTAGGAAGTATTCATGACTGCAGGTTTGCCTTCATAGGGAGAGCCTTTCTCCCTTCTGTTGGAGTAAGTGTCAATGAGTACATGATTGGGAACTTCTTCTGAAATAGAAGAGCTGGCTGATTCCATAGCCAAAGCAGTAACAGCCCAACAATGATCACTTGAGGCATTGGTTAAAGTAGTTTTGGACAATCGCATAGCCCTTGATTATTTACTTGCTGAACAAAAATGTATTTGTGCAATAGCAAACACGACCTGTTGCACATGGATAAATGCCTCTGGACAGGTAGAAATTCAATTACACAAGATCAGGGAATAAGGCCACCCATTACAACAAATTTCATCTAATGACCTCTAGTCTTTTGACCTATTTAGCCAGTTACCTTCAGGTTTGGGCTCCTGGTTTTGAAGACGGTCTAAATTGGATTTATCATATTAGTTTTGATTCTGCTTTGCATAATTATTTTTAAGTTTTGTACCTGTCGCCTGTCAAACCTTTGTGAAAAAAGGCATACCCAATAGGGTGATGCTAGCTTAGTGCTTGGAGATGATCTCTAATGTTTATCACCTTGATAAGACTTTAGAAAAGAAATGCCTGAGAGTTCTCTCTCTCCTAACCTTCCTTGCTACTCAAATGTGGCCTTAAGCAGTTTTCAACTGCTATGTACTTTCCCTCAAGGTACATGACAACCAGGAAAGGTCCTTTCTGGCACCAAGGGACAAAAACCACTAAATACAAAAAAAAAACTTGACTCTAGATGAGCGCTGCTTTCTTTAAAAGATCTTGACCAAAAGGGGGAAATCTCTCTTCAGGGCCGAAAACATTTATCTTCTATTCTACCTCATCCTGAAAAATATCAGTTCTGAGACTAGGGAGGCAAAGAGGTAACTAAGGCATCCAGATAACTCTAGAAACAAGAAAAGCCCTTGATCACTGAAAAGTCTCTGATTCTAGCTCTTCAAGAGTAAATCAACCTATGCCCGTTTAGCTTGGCTTTGTCGCTTAAAATTGCAGTGAGGAGAAATAAGAGTTATTGGTGTCTTTTGTTTTGGGGGTGTTTTGTTTTGTTTTGTTTTTAGCACAGAAAAAGTTACACTTTTGCTCAAAGGCAGTCCTTTAAGTTTCTCACTGATTCTGTCTCTTAAGGCTGAGGGCAGCCTATTTTGGCCTATAGTTGCAAGGCATAAAAGAGGGTCAAGGGCACAGAGAGAATGGAATGGGAATCTTGGGTGAAGAAATGGAAGCACGTGTACTGTCTGTTCCTCTTCCTGCAAGAGTCCTCAAAATACCAAGTGCTGCTACCGTGTGTTTCCAGGCAATGCACATGCCCGCCCTTGCAAAATGACCTCCCACAGCCACCCGAATTCCCTCAGATGTCTTTTCAGAATTGAGACTAAAGGGCTTAAAGTACCAAAACCTGGAAGAATTAACCTGCTCATATGAATGAGTTGTAAATGTAAATGATGGTCTCAGATCTTTGTTTGAATTGAGGGAGAGCTTCAAAAACTGTAAGAATAAAGACAATCATATAAACTCTAAGAATAAGGGGAAAGGGAGGGTTTGACACTGAAGAATAGTAAACCCAAAGCAGAGGCTGCAGAGAGAGGAACGTTTCCAGGCATTTCACCCGGGCTTGGTTTACTTTTATCTGTGAGAAAGACCAAGCTATAGTACGAGGGACATTAACTAGCCAGGTTTGGTCAGGTCCAAGGCATTACCTAGGACTGAGAGGTTTCCCAAGATGTGACATTTCCACTGCTAAAACCAGAAAAGCCGCTGGCAAACAGGACTGTCACCTTAACTATACTTCATACCCAGGGGGCTCTAAGGAAGGTCACATTAGCCAGAAATCAGATTTCAGAGTAAAGGCCTCAGGGCACTTTCCATGATTTAAAGTTATGATTCCTGGGGTATTTAGTTTACTGGAGTTCCTGCCTTCCTTCCTCCGGCTCCTCACTGTGAGTGGATAGAAGGTACAGATCCATGAGCTTTATAAGTACAGTGGGCCTTTGAACAACTCGGGATTGAACTGAGCTGGTCCACTTACATGTGGATTTTTTGAATAAATACAGTGTAATACTGTACATGTATTTTCTCTTCCTTATGATTTTCTTAATAACATTTCCCTTTCTCTAGCTTACCTTATTGTAAGAATAATACATTATTATTATACAATATTGTATTATTGTAAGAATAACACATTGACATGTATATGATACATGCTAATACGTTAACTGGCTGTTTATGTTGTTCATAAGGCGTCTGATCAGCAGTAGACTATTAGTAGTTAAGTTTTAGATAAGTCAAAAGTTATATGTGGATTTTTGACTGTGATCCCTGTTTCTCACACATAGCGTGGCACAACAGCAATTCAGAATGGCTGGACCCAAGCCATTGGTCAGCCCCAGCTTCTCTCTCAAGCAATGTAGTTGTGTGCAAGTATCTAGAGGGGAAAAATGTAGCCTGACCAAAGAAACATGATACACTCCCCTGCAGTTCAATTACAAGTACAGTATAAAGTGTTGTTTTCAGGATCTTGACCTTTAAATAATAATTGAAGCGACTTTATTTTTACTTTCAAATGTAGCTATTTTGGAGGGGTGGTTACTTTTATATTATGGATTCTTATTTAATTTTGGTCTTCTGTGTTCCTTATTCCCATAAATGGCACCCCACACTGCCCAAGCCGGAAGCCTACAATTGCTCTTCTCTTTTCCCCCCTTCCCCAACTAAAGTGACCATCTTATTTACTAATCCATCCTCTTCTCCCCACCCCTGATCAACTGGGTGTAAGCCCTCACTGTCACTCATAGCTTTTAGCAAAAACCTATTTGCTTACGTCCTCACTATTCCATTTTCCTCAAAGAATTAAAGAGACATTTTAAAGTACAAATGGAGACAGAAACATGTCTCCATCCTGCTTGAAAGGCTTTACTGATTCCCAGTTAGTGGCGGGAAAAGAACCAAGTCCTTAGCATTGTATACACAGTCCTTCCCATCTGGCCCTTACTCCTGGCTCGAGCCTCAGCTCCTGCTCTGCCCCTACCAGTCTCACAGGGATAGAAGCTTTATTTTTGCATCCCCAGCACTTATCCCACTCCCGGATTTGATAAATGTTTGCACAATAAGGGAAGGCTTGCATATATAATAAGAAGCGTGCATTTTAAAAAGATACTTTTTAGGGGCACCTGGGTGGCTCAGTCGGTTAAACATCCGACTTTGGCTCAGGTCATGATCTTGTGGTTCATGAGTTCGAGCCCCGCATAGGGTTCTATGCTGACAGCTTGGAGCCTGGAGCCTGCATCGGATTCTGTGTCTCCTTCTCTCTCTGTCCCTCCCCTGCTCATGCTCTGTCTCTCTCTCTCTCAAAAATAAATAAACCGAAAGAAAGAAAGAAAGAAAGAAAGAAAGAAAGAAAGAAAGAATAAAAAGATACTTTGTAGCTCTGAATTTTCTATGAATGGTTCAAATTTATTTCAGATTGTCACACTGAAACTTCAAAGTTAGCTAAAGCTCAATTTCGACACTTAGAAAGTGGTCATAGAAAACATATTTTATATAGATGTGCAGATGTGTATATATGTGTGTATATTATGTATATATATACATATATACATATACATATATATATACACATAGGCATATTTCATAGAAGATAAATATGTTTATCTCCTAAACATCTGTTTTAAGTTTTATCTGCTTCCTAAAAACATCATTTAGCACAATAAACATATTGACGTTTATATCTTTTTGCCAGATAAAAAATGAGATGTTTTTTATTAAAGAGTGACAATTAAAAATTAGAAAAATTGAAAATGAAGAGTACTGAAGACCACCCCCCCCCAAAACAAAAAACAAACAAACAAAAAAAGGCTAGGCAAGGAGATACTGTGTTTGGAGGCCCAAGGAGTAAAGATCAGGCCAAAGGAAAGCATACCTGAACAAAGTGTAGCTATGACCTGATAGAAGGTCTTGTTGACCTATGTATGTGGCAACTCATCAGACATCATTTCAACCAGGTGCACACATTATCAAAGCTAAACTGAGTCCCTCCTATGTGCCAAGCACTATGCTGGGTGACAGGAGGCCTAGATGACCATGAAATAGATATTAAGGAGTTCACAATCTAGCAGGACAAATAAGCCGTTGATAATTATAATATGGTGGCATATTCAAAATGCTGTGAAACACAAAGGAGGAGCTTGAGTGTTGGGACCAACAAGGAGGCCAAATCAAGGAAAGCTTTTTAAGGGAGGTAGCATGAACCGGCCTTTAAGGAAAAACGGTGAAGCGTTATCCATCAGAGGACCCAGTGTGAATACAGGCAAGAAGTTTGGGAATTCATGGCATATTAGGTGCCAGATGAGAGGTGGGGTGGGGGTGGGGGCTGGTAATGAAGCTGGACAAGTAGGTGGAGGACAGATGATCCAGTGTGAAGGGCAATCTAAATAATTAATGGAGGACAGAAGTCATAAAGCCAGTACCCTAATCTGATGCTCAGAAACCAGACCTCTCCAGAGTGGAGAGGCACTGGATGCCTGTTTTTTATCCATGAAGCAATAGGGAATACTTGGCAAGGGTCATTTTGATTAAGTTTCGAAATATAGAATCACACTTTTCATTCAGTGCTGCAGATGTAGTCCTCTTCCTAACCACAGTTTTCAAAATGCTAGTCAAATCATGTATAATCCAAACACAGGGATTTTCTAAATGTGGCCAGCCTCATTAGAGCTAGCCATTTGATCTTCTTTCCAGGAAAATGCGCTTTATTTGAGGATTGTGGGCTTCTTTCCCCCTTTTACATTTATGCATGTATTTATACTCCTACCACTTTCACAAATGATTTGGTGTAGTCTGTGCTATTTGCTATAGAATAAAATAAGGATAAAATAGAAGTAGAAATAATTATGACCAGGAAAAATCGGGGAAAAAAAAGTTCAAGACCAAGGAAAAAAGAACACAAATGTACAGATGATAAGATCAGATATAATTCATCAGAGCTTCAAATCTAATGCTGAGCTTCCTGGAAATCAAAGCAAAAGGGGTATCCACCAGTCAGCTATCTGTTTTCACCAGGAGAAAGAACATAGCATACCAGTTGATCAGGAGACACGGGCTCTAGAACAGGTCTTCTCTAATTTGTGTGACCTTACGACAGTAACTGAGCCACTCTGTGCTTCAGAGTTCTCATCTGTGAAATGTATAATCATATTTCACGTGGTCTCATTCAGGAGGATCAACTGGAATTATAACACAGAAGTACTTTGAATAATTTAAAATGTCATACCAATGGATTATTATTTGTAACAGAATGCTGAAAAAATTGCCTTAGGAGTATTTGCTATCCATCTACAATGACGCAACTGCATGGCAACATCCCTGATGGCATGACAATCGTGTTGACATTCACATCAACTTGCAAATAAATCAAACAGCAGCATCCCACAGGACTGTCATTTGTGTGGCTTTAGATAGTGCAATTCCTGGGACACATCAAGTCTGCCTCTTAATAGAAATAGCATCTCTGATTCTTATCAGCCCAGGCAAAAACATCTCTCTATCCTCCCACTATATATAATCATCTCCTTAGCTATTTATTTATATGTTTATTTGGAACCTCAAGAGAGCAGAGCACTGAGTTAATCCATACTAATCACATTACTGTCCCATTTATGGAACATTATCACTGCTAACACATGCAAAAATCTTCTATTGATTTTTATATCAATTTACTCATTTCCCCCTATATCCACTACCATTGCCTTCCCTCATATGTGCACCCAATTTAATATTTGATGTACATCATTTTATTTGCATATTTCCTTATAAAATATGTATTTTCCTGCGTGTCTTTATTTTAATGAACTTCTGTTTCCTACTTTCTCAGCAATGTTTTTAAGATATATACATAGTGGCCCATGGACATCTAGTCTACTCTGGTGATAGCATTCCCCACATTAACCTCCCCATATCCCCCATAACAGATACCCAGATTACCTCTATTTCCTTGCTCATAAATGTGTTGTCATAACATTGTTGAATGTTTCTCTGGGAATGATTGTTTAGACTCAAAAGCTTAACAATTCTAATTGAAATTATTGAAGAACAACTTAAATGAGAAATATTTATTGTAATAAAATAGTTGAAATATGGTCTCTACCATCTAAGACAGGAAGAAGGGAGTAAAGGAAAATGAAATAAGGAATATAAGTGAGTTTAAAATGAAAAAAAATTACATTTTTAAAAAATGTTTATTTATTTATGACAGAGAGAGACAAAGCATGAGTGGAGGAGGGGCAGAGAAAGAGGGAAACAGAATCCGAAGTAGGTTCCAGGTTCTGAGCCATCAGCACAGAGCTGATGCAGGGCTCGAACTTCTGAACTGCAAGGTCATGACCTGAAGTTGGATGCTTAACCCACTGAGCCACCCAGGCATCCCCAAAGTTACTTTTTATAGAAGGAAAATAATAGAAGAATCATCAATATAGATGTGTCTGTTGGAGAAGAAAATTGACAAGCCGTGACCACCGGTTGACCCAAGCGATTGGACCCAAGAGATTGGAGGGTCCTCACTCCTCCCCCTGTGCTTGAAATGTACACTCTTCCCACCATTCCCACAGTGGGAGCTGTTTGCAAGGACATAGCCTTGAGAGAGCAATGTGTTGTTGAGACCACCTAGGCGGTATATGTGACGAAAACCACAAATTTTTTAAGACAAATTTTTTAAGATTTGGTGGATGGTTGAAGAGATCTACTCATCTTGTGGCTGCCTAAGACAAACCTCAGAGTAAGTTCCCTTCTTTACTAAACATGCTCACCTACAAATTTGGAGTGGTCTGCCTCTCTCCTCAGTCTCCTCTTCCCCTGTGTATACGAGTGTCAGTTTGCAAACCCACAGCCTGGAGAGTACGCGACAGGAAGAGTATGGGGAAAACTGGCTGAATTATAGGAATATCCATTTTCCTTTTGATATTTCTGGGGTATGTGTAGTGGGAAGTAAAGAAGATGAAAGACTGGCAAGATCCATGGTTGACTTCTCGAATTGATTTCTTAACTTAAATGTAAATACAGTTACATCATGTATGTTGCTCACCCACATCGCTGTATGTCATGCTCACTTATGCAACAGCAATAGTCTTTCCCTTTCCCTTGCAACTGGGTACATGAACTGCTAAGCCTCCTCTGCTTCTGCTCTGGGAATCCAAGATCTACTTGGGCCTTTTCTCCCTTTCCCACCCTACCAATGATTGGCCTCAGGACATGTTTATGTTATGACTTCTGAGTTCAAAAATATTCAGTCTCCTCATCCAGGGACACCTGCTCACTAAATGTACAAGCAAATATACAAGCCAGATCTGATTTTTTCTATTTCTCAATATTACAAATCCTTCTAAACCTGGATTGCAAAAGAGGGCTGAATATCTCCTGAGCAAATTTCAATAATATGATGAGTTTGAGTAAGTCAAGAGTCCTGTGAGATGCTGGTGTTCAATTTAAGGTAAACTTAGTGGTGACCAAGGCATTCCACATTCTTATTTTCCTTGCTTCCACTCTTCTTCTCCCATTTATTGTGATGTTTTAAATAATAAGGAGGAAATGAAGGCAGCAAAACCATTTATAGATAAGAAAAATAAGATTAATCGATTGCTGAGATTGTAACATCTATCCCAATATCAAAACTAGAATACAAATGATCCCATTTCCCCTTATTCTTTGCTTTGGTTAATTGTTCACATTCCCAATTTTTATTTTGTGTCTCTGTGGTAAGTTAATGTAATTTTTTGTAATTTTTGGGGGGCAGGTATTCTCTTACCCCATTCCATTAGGCCTGGTCTTGAAAGTGTTTCACATTGACATCTCCCCCTTTGTTGCCTGATCCAAATCTCAGTGCAAACAAAAGGGATAAAGTGGGAAAATAGATGTATCTTAGTCATTAAAACCAATGTGCTGGGGCAAGAAGCTCATCTGTGTCATTAAAATGCACCAAAAAGCAGTAAAATTTGGGGTGAATCTTAGGAGATTCCTAGACCTCCTTTTCCTCATTAGTACAATGAGAATTTTAGTGAGATAAGTTCTAAATATCATCTCATTCTCCACTTCTCCCACTGCTGATGGTCCTCTTTGGAGGAGTTTTCCTTTACAGCAATCACAAATAAATTATGGAAAAGCTGTGTATCTAGATACACATAGGTAAGTGATATCTACATGATATCATTGACTCTCCATTATGTCCTGGGCATTTCACATTCATTGTTTCATTTAACCTTCAAAATAATGTTGCAAGGTATTAGTAATCACATTTTACATAAGAGAAAACAGAAATCTAGACAGACTAAGCAAGTTGCATGAGAACCCACAGTTAGGACGCGATGGAGCTTGGGGTCAAGTGGGTCAGCCCCCATCTCTACACTCTTTACATTAAAACATACTGTCAATCATGCAAATCAGGGCAAACCAATGTGCAGACTGTAAAGGCCAAAATTATTCTCATCCTATTCTAAATACCACCAAAGAAATGTTAAAGTGTTTGTGTTGTACTAGAAATTAAGTATTCCAAAAAGTTATCATAGGATCTTGAATTTGCAGGAAGAGATGGAAAGAGAGAGATGCCAAACTGAGTCGATAAAAGGAGTTCAGAGGAGAGGGCTTATTTTGGGCTGGACTTTCTGGGCTGCTTCACAGAGATAATAGAACTTAAAAGTTATGGGGCCCAGAGAAAATGTCTTTGTCTAATAAGCAGAACAAGGGCTTATATATTATTTAGGATGCTTCCAACTTCATAAAACAGATAATATACAACTCAGCTTGGCTTAAATATTAAGGAAAATGTATCTCATATAGCAAGAACTCTCAAGGTCAGATGGCTTCTGGATTAACTTCATGCTCTAGAATACCACCAGGACCCATGATTTTTGCACCCTCATGGTTTGCCCTTTTACTCCTAGTTTTTCTATGGTTGCAAGAAAGCTACTGTAGTTCATGATATTAAATGCAGACATAACCATATCCAGAAGAAAAATACATATTGCTTCTTCCCATGAACTTATTTATTTATGTATGTATGTATTTATTTTAAATGTTTATTTTTGAGAGACAGAGTGTGAGCAGGGGAGGGGCAGAGAGAGAGGGAGACACAGAATCCAAAGCAGGCTCCAGGCTCCGGGCTGTCAGCACAGAGCCCAACGCAGGGCTCGAACTCATAGACCGGGAGATCATGACCTGAGCTGAAGTCAGACCCTTAACCAACTGAGCCACCCAGGCGCCCCTTCCCATGAATTTATTTTTAAGACCAAAGATATATTTCCTAGAGTCTCCTAGCAGATTTCCCTTCATGTTGCATTTGCCAGAAGATATATGCCCAGGCCTAAACCAATCACTGACAGATGAATGAGACCAAGTTGGGCTTAGGCCAATCAGGATTAACCCCTAGAACTGAGAACAGAGCCACTCTTCTCTGAGTCTCTTGGAGGAGGGTTGGGTACCCTTAGAGAATTAGAGTCCTGTCCCCAGCAAGAAGGGGGGAAGGTAACGAGTAGGTAATTAGTGTGGCTACCTAGCACACCAAGATAAGGAGGGAGCAATGTTCTGGAAAGATCACCATAGCAAGGGAAGGCGCTAATGGGGACAGGATTGGATCAATAGGTAAATAGACCAAAATGAGAATTTTCAGGGCTACAAAGATAAAAGAACTTATCTTTGGGCAAGCAGAAAGATGCTATATTATTTCCTTCACATGCCAGGAAAATAGGTTATTATCAAGGGATTTTAGCACAGTTTGTATTGTCTGGATGATTAACTCTTTTAATTTCTCTCTCTCTCTCTCTCTCTCTCTCTCTCTCTCTCTCTCTCTCTCTCTCCCTACCTCTACACCCAACATGGGGCTTGAACTCATGACCCCAATATCAAGAGCTGCATGCTCTTCCAAATGAGTCAGCCAGGCACCCTGTAACTCATTTTTTAACATTCCCGAAAATCATGTCTTTTTTTTCATTTTCAAAATTGTTTTAAATATCTAATATATTGCCAGCAGTTTTCTTGTTCCTTTACTGTTGACTGTGTCTTTCATGCATAATTGGTTATTTTCTGACCATTGGATTCTGCAACGTAGGGATGAAATGACAGACTTGGAGATATAGGCCATCAGGTATAAACTCTAACACAGAAACAGACAAAAGGGAAAGTTTTCCAAGTTCAGTCTTGCCAAGAAGAAGAGATCTCTTGAGACTCAGCAAAATCTCAAGGCCAATAAGTATAACAAGAAATACATTAATGACAGCTAATATTTATTGTTTATGTTGTACCAAGCACTGTACCAAACACTTTTCCATATATTAACTCATTCATTCCTCACAATGACCCCACAAAGTAGGTACAAGGTCTTCATCTATAAAATGGGGATAATAACTAAGGCATGGAACAGTTAAATGACATTTTCATGATCACACGAGTAATAAGTAAATGGCAGGTCCAAGATTCAGAATTGGGTAGTTACACTCTCTTTCCATTACTGTCTCTTTGAGAAGGTACAAATCAGAATAAAGTTTTGCTACAAGTCAATGACAGAAACAACTCATATTTATTAAGTACTTATTAAATGTCTGGCATTGTACTAAGCACTTTCAAGCATCTAACATTTACTCATCAGAGCAATCATGCAAAGTATTATTATTCCTATTTTGTAGGTAGAGAAACCAAGGCTTAGAAAGATTAAGCGATTATGTACAAAATTACACAGTGCATGACAGAGCCAGGATTCAAATTCAGATCTGAATAAGTCCAAAGCCAATGCCCTTACTTATGCAAACAATGGAAATAAACTTTCAGATGAGGTGAATTACCATTCAAAGACCAAAAGAACACACAGGCGTTAAAAGTCAAATATATACCAGACACTGTCACAGGTGCTTTTTCATCATTATTTCACTTCATCTCTGTTACTAACATTTTGTTAGGATTAGGTCTCACTTCTGAAAACTTGGGATGACGTTAGGTATTAATTATTCTTGTCCAGACAAAGATTCATGAGATACAAACTCTTAAAAAATATAATTACCTTTTAAAAAGCTGTACAGATTTTAAAAAGAAAAAAAAAAAAAAAAGAGGCCTAGGATGGTTGAGTCAGAAGACCTAAATTCCAGTTTCTGCTCTGAAAATAAACAGCAGTGCAGTTTGGGACAAGTTAGTTTTCTGGACTCAGTTTCTTCATATACAAGGTGGCACAGGTTGGCCTGAATGATATCATTCTAAAAACAAGACTGTCCTCTTAGGGATTGCTGCAATGTATGATTCAGGGAGAGAGCAATTCACTGGCTCCTGGTGGCTCGTGAATATCAAAATCACTCAGCTCACAGCGTGAGACATAATAAAAGGGAGTTGCACTTTATCAACATCTCCCTTGATTCCTACTCACGTGCCCACCTCACTATTTGGATTCCTACTCACCAACTAAAATGCGAGTGGCAGGCCCCTTAAATCAGACTGTCCACTTGCACTGTTTCCCTGTCACTCCCCTTCCCAATCCCCCCACCCCGCTGCTGTCTCCCGGTGTTTGACCCCCATTTGCCTTCCTTGACTGTTTCTCTTCAACCCCTTGTAAAGACTCAGGCACTCAGCAAGTACTCATCAAGTGTTCACAAGGTATATCTAACAAGGGCTCTTTTCTTCCCTATTTCTTTTAATCAAAAAGTCACCTCCTTAAAAAAAAATCAAAATTTGATGGGTACCTGGGTGGCTCAGTTGGTTAAGTGTCCGACTTCGGCTCAGGTCATGATCTTGTGGTTCATGAGTTCAAGCTCCACATCGAGCTCGCTGCTGTCAGTGCAGAGCCCATTTCATATTCTCTGCCCCTCTCTCTCTGCCCCTCCCCCACTTGCACTCGCTCAAATATAAACATTTAAAAAATCAAAATTTGAGCATTTACTGTTGACAGCCATGTTTCCTAAGCATGCTTCATGATGGGAAACATGTGGGTACTTATTCAAACTATGGATCTTCAGGAATCTCCCCTGAAGAATCTAGTTCAGAAGGTCTATGGTGGGGCCTTAGAGAATCCATGTTTTTCACAAATATGCCAGGCGTTCTTATTATCAAGCCAGTTTTGGAAAGACTCCTGTGAAGTATAAGAAAGGAATCAGGCATTGTGAGTGTGACACTAAGAAGTTAACTATTATAAAACCTTAAGAAGCTTGTAATCTATTTGGGGAAACTAGATCCATATATGTAAAATAACGGTTGTCATTACAAGGCGGGATAAATAAATGCGTTAGATCATAAAAGTGCATAAGACCAGAATAAGTTCAGGGGGAGAAGAGAGTTCTGGGCTGGGCCCAGAAGGAAGACTTGGGCTATGCTGCTGAAGACACAAGGACATGATTAAGTATGGAGAGCATGGAATGGCAGAAACGTCAGCAAACATGGAGCAAAGGAAATACATAAGAGAGGAGTTGCTAAATTTCAGCTTAATCATGTAGGGGCTGGGGAACCATTCAAGATGTTTGAGCTAGGGGGCAACGGATAAAACAATGTTGCTAGCAGATGAGTCTGGCTATCACGTTTATCAGTGGCTCAGAGGTTCTCACCTAGAGGGCCCAGCCCCACCTCAAGTTTCCGATGGAGAAGCATGAGAATTTGCATTTCTAAAAAGTTTCCAAGCAATACAGATGCTGCTAGTCCAGGAACCACAAATTGAGAACCACTGTTGTACCAGTGATGGATTGGAGAGCACAATAAAGAGGTGGGGATGCCTGAGTGCCAAGACAATAGTGGTGGTTTTAAAATAGGAACGAAAGGAAGGAATTATGAAAGAAACTGATGGGTGGTACGGATGGGTGTGGATAGGCAAAGCAGGAAGAAAGGGAGATAAAATTATTTAGAGTTCAAATCTGTGGACCAAAATAGCACAAAAAAGAAAAGAAGAATGTTGAATATAGAGCCATCTTGATTTTAGGAAGATGAAAAGTTCAGTCTGTCATAAGGAGCTGCTGCTTGACTTGAATCCTTCTTGTCCTGTTCCATGTGGCCCCTGATCGCAGACCATTAAGCAGCAAGGACCAGCCGGTGAGGACAAAAGGAAGGCAGAGATACACAAGAGTGCAAGAAAGTGCTCTGGGCGCTCACTGGATAGATTGGGTAATCAGTGAGTGACAATGTCTTCCAACCTGACCTGACCCAGTTAGCCATCAGTCCCTGGCTGAGCCCTGAAGCATTGTTTCAAATCAGTCATTTACGTAAACTCCCACCCAAACCAGAAAATCCTGCTTAGGACCAGAACCACAACTGTTGTTACTGTCAATCCACTCCTACCTGCTGGCTGTGAACCTTGACTCACTAGGCCACAGCTCCCAAACTTCAGGGATGGGTGACATCTCAGTATCTCTTGTCCTTACCACAAGGGGGCCCTTTCCAGCCCTACAGAGAATTCTGGCTAGCCTCAGAGTATGGAGAAGCCTCCAGCCCAGGGTGGGGAGAATATCTGGTTATGACAGAGTCAGCCCTTGGGGAGTCCCCACCAGAAGGGGAACCAGGATCCCCTCAGAGACAGCAACAGAGTGGGGAGAGAGGACAGCACTCCCACATCCTGCCCTCACCAGCCTCCCAGATCCTGCAGGCACACTGGGGCACACTGCTTGCCCCTTGTGTTCTGTCAACACTTCTATGTACTTGCTCTACCATAGTATCAATGAGAACTAGAAAGTCAATGCTAGGACATCTGGGCTACAGCCAAAAAAAATATATATATATATATATTCCTTTTCATATCATGGAAGAGGAGAAACACAGAAATAAGCACCTGGAGGGCAGGAACTTCAGTTTACTTCATTTATTTGAATACAGACATACTTCGTGTAGGGGCATGTAACATGTGATGCCTCTGTGGAAAGGTAAATCCCTAATTCTGTATGAAATCCTCCCTGTCAGTTAAGGTTATTTCTGGAAAAAATGGTCTGCATCTGTGAACATCCTTCATTCCTAAAATCCAAGTGTTGCAAAGTGAGTCACTTGGAATGGTTGGTGACCATGAAGGACATCTTATTTTGTCTACTCCTCTAGGATTACATCAGTCCATTGTGCTTGCCAGGTTGCTGATACAGCCAATATTGGTTCTCTCTGTATTCAACCAATATTTATCAAGTGTCAGCTATGGAGCAGGCATTATATTAGGCTCTGAGAATATAGTAGTGAACAAAACTGATAAAAAAGCTTTACATCCTGGCAACTGGTATTATACTGAGGGTGGGGGAGGGAAAGAGGGATAAATAGTAAAATAAAAACAAAAATCTAAATCCGTTCCAGGGAATGTTAGAAGGACAAATACACAAAAAGTAATAAAGCAGCAAGGAAGGGGATTATGGAGTGGAAGGGGAAGGGGATAATGACTTTAAATATGCTATTTAAGGAAGGCTTCATTAGGAAAATGACACTTGAACAAACAGAGGAAGATGAGGGAAAAAGCCTAGTGGCTACCAAGGAGAAAGCATTGTAGAAGAGGGAACAGCAAATCCAAGTGCCATAAGGTAGGAGTGTGCCTACCACACTCAAGATACGCCTGCATACAGCAGGAGCCCTATCCTTCACGGACATGGGCATTTACTCTGAATTAGATGGGAGTCAGTTGGAAGGTACTAAAGAGAGAGCAAAGTGCCTGACTCATATTGGAACAAATCACTCTGGCTGTCCTATAAAGAGCAGAACATGTAGGGACAAGAGTGAAAGCAGAGCGAACAGTTAGAAAGTTATTGCAATGACCCAAGGTGACGTAGGTGCTGGTGGGGAGGAATGTTTGAATTCTAGATATATATTGAAAATGGAATCAACAGAATTTTCTGGTTAAATAGCCTTTGTCTCCGCCCTGAAATACTAATTAAACCTACTCACAAAGATAATAGGTTGGCCACCACACATCAGGGACAGCTTAAATGTGAACCCAAATTTCAATTGCCAAATCTAATATCAAATTGCTGATAAAAAAGTTTCCATGATGGTATCACAATCTTTATTTATCTATGGGTTTATGTTATTAGTTATGTTTTAGGACAAATATTAACTTCCATTCCCATCAGTTCTGAATTATTTTACACAAAACAAAAAATAGAGAAATATCCTTGTACATTCACATCATAGGATATTACACAGGAATTAAAAATTATATTTATGAAGGGTTTAAATGACTTAGGAAAATGCTTGAGAAAGGTAGGTGGAAAAATAAAGAGTATAAAGTTATAAATATATTATCTCGGTGCAAATATGCCAGCTGTTAATAGTAATTAACTGAGGATGATGGGACTGGGAGTTGTTTATGCTTCTATTATACTTTTCAAGTAGATTAAGATGAGACTATTATTTTCCTTTGATAGTAACATTAAAAAAAAACCACTATAGAATATTTCACGAGCAACAGTCTCTATCTATAGTTGCTTTACATGTACCCAACAAGACGAGATAGAGGCAACGTACCAGGTTTATTTAGGCTGATCAGAGTGCCACCAAAGGGAAGAGAGGCAGCATGCGCGAGTCCCCACACATATGCAACCCCAGTGTTCCCAACTCTTCTCCAAAGGTGTCTTTTCATACCACCCCATGCTTCACCACCAAACTTCTATTATATTTTCCTCCCTCTAGTCCATAGTTGCTCCATGACTAACCATCATTTTCTTCATCTGCATATGCTTTAAAAAATTTTTTTTTGGTAATGTTCATTTATTTTTGAGAGAGAGACAGAGACAGAGTGTGAGCGGGGGAGAGGCAGAGAGAGAAGGAGACACAGAATCTGAAACAGGCTCCAGAATCTAAGCTGTCAGCACAGAACCCGACATGGGGCTCGAACCCACAAACCGTGAGATCATGACCTGCGAAGTTGGACGCTCAACCAACTGAGCCACCCAGGCGCCCCTGCGTATGCTTTTTATTTTCAAAGAGGATTATAATATCCTTAAACTAAGTGGAGACTTTGGAACAGAGTTTCCACTGGATCCTCTGTTCCACTTGATAGAAAGCCAACTGTGTTCCTGCCTCTTGTAGTAGCAAGAATGTAAACCATTCACAATCACCTCCTCATTTCACCTATGACTACAGGGGCTGGCTGACCTTGTTATCTCAAATTGCCTAATTTAGTGTTTTTCTAATAACATAGTACACAAATTACTCCCATATATACACCCATATGACTCTACATTGTAACATAATAAACATTATTATTACTTTTACTAAACAACTAGTCAATATGATTACTAATACATTTCTCTTTTCAAAACAATACACTTTCTTTCTGGACAAGTAGAGCAGAGAGGAAGAAAGGAAGAAAATAAAGAGGAAGGGCAAAGAACCATAGAAAGCATCCCAAACTTGTTTGCAATACTTTGGGAAAGTAGCATCAATTAAAAATCCTCCAAAATGCCATGACAAGAAAAAGCAGAATATTTTTATTCTGTGTCACTCAATACCTAGTAGTCCTAGGAGGCCCTGAATACAGGGAAAGAATCCCTGACTGAAGCAAAGTAAGAAAGAGTATTGCCGTATCTTCTTATAAATTTTAGTGCTGTTCATCATGTATTTTTTAGCCCTCTTTCTGGACACATGATCATTACATTAAACCATGCAACTTCTTTAGCCAATGAATTGTGAAAAGGATGGGCACAGAGCCCAATGCAGGCCTCGAACTCATGAATTGTGAGATCATGTCCTGAGCTGAAACCGAGAGTCAGACGCTTAAATGACTGAGCCACCCAGGTGCCCCTTCGAGTGGTAATTTTAAGAAGCAATAATTTATCATGCTTTCCCTTTCTGTCTGCCACAGCAAACAACAGTGGGGCATCAGATAGCCTGGGTCCAAGAGTGAGGGCAATGCAGAGCAACATCCTACTCCTCCCTCTCCCACAGACATTAGTGAGAAATAAAGTTTCATTGTTTAAAGCCATGGACATCTTTCAGGGTTACTTGTTACTATGGCAAAACCTAACCTACCCTGATTGATACTGATACTCCTTTAATAGCAGATGCTGGTGTGAAAATTAAAAGGAAATCTCATTTAGAATGGAGTCAGGAGGTTGGGCAGTGGGAGCTCTTATGTCCTAACACTGTTGTTAATTACAAATCCAACAGAAGAGATGGACCTAGCATATGGATACTACTTTGCTATCTCAGTAAGAAGAAAAGCTTTCCTCCTTCTCCTGGCAACAGCTCAGCCAATGAAAAGCCACTATACTTTAAACTGCCACTTTACTCCAATAGACTTTTTGTTTATATCAGCCTTCCAAACATCCCCTTCCTCTACAAAAGTGCTCCTCTGTCTTGTTCTGTGGACTTGCCTATGATTCTGCTGTAGCTTGCTTGTTCCAGATTGCAATTCTCTGCTATTCCCAAATAAAACCATCTTTTGCTGGTAAAGTAACTGTCAGTTTTATTTTTTAAGATTAACACTGGCTTCCTCTGGAATTTCCAACAATTGAGATCAAGCAAATCGGAGATCATAAAGGCTAACAAATTCACAAGAAGGTAAGTGTAAAGAGTAAACATTGCAAGCTTCAGACTGCTGTCCTTAAAAAGGTCTGCTTGGAAGGTTGCCTTTGGCCAGAATCTTGGAACTCAGATTTGAGGAGTGTTCCCACCATTGCCTAAATAACGAGTAGGCTCCCAGTGCCTGATTGTGAGGTACAAACAATGTGGTGTATGCTAAATACCTCCTTTCCTTCTGGGAGCCTAAAATTTCAGCACATGTTAGGCAGTACATGACCAGTCCCCCAAGACACTTAGAGTGACAAGTCTGTAATAAGCTTCTGTCATAGACAACATTTAGTAGGTATTGTCACAACTTATCGCTGGGCAATTAAGTGCATCCTATATGAGTCACTGGGAAAGGGCACTTGGAAACCTGTGGCTTGTTTCCTGCAGACTTTCCTTCATGCACCTTCACACCTTCACACCTTTTCCCTTTGCTGATTTTGCTTTATATCCATCCACTAGTAATAAATGATGGCCATGAATGTGACCAAAATCTGTGAGTTCTAGCAAATCATCAAACTTTGGGGGTGATCTTAGAGTCTTCCAACACAGTTAGAAACCAATGACAGAATTAGACAACAAAAGAGATTTTAATTCAAAAACTTCAAGTACTAGAATTGCAGATATGGAAAATAAAATTGTTCCATGTAAAATGACTAAAGCAATAAATGATAAGAATCACACATTTGAGGAGGAAGCAAATAACCATCAAGGAAGAACAAGCAGATTTGAAAAATAACCAAAGGAAATTTCTAAAAATGAAAAAGTTTAAAGAGATAATGGCTGAGAATTTTTCAGAATTAAGAAGATATACGATTCCATAGACTTGGGAAGCATAATATATACCAAACAAGATTAAAAACAAAACAAAATCAATAACTGGCCATATTTTAGTGAAACAGATCACAGAGCTTTAGATATTAAAAGTAGCCAGAGGAAAAAGGAAAATCACTTATATAGAAATAGATGGATATTAAAAATAATAATCAGATGGACAGACTGAAAAAAACAATCTTCATGAAAACAAGGCTGAATTAAAACATTTTCAAGTAAGCAAAAAGATAATCTTATTATCAATGGATTTTTGCTAAAGCAAGTTTCCAAAAGCATACTTCAAAAAGAGAGGAGATCCTCTCAAAAGCATAATTTGAGGTACAAGAAATGTATAAAATAGCAAATGTTTCTGTGAATCTAAGTAAGTATTTCTGTATAAAATCCTAATAGTAGTCTTGGGGTTATAATAGGATAAAACTAAAATATACCACGATTGTCACAGAAGTTGTGCTAATGTGGTTAAAATACATTACAATCTTTCTTGTTTGGTTGAGAAGGCTGAGATACTTAAGTCTTTGTTAAATTAAATAACGGTAACATTTAAGACTAATCACTAAAAACAAACCAAAAAAACCAAGACTCTAAACCTTCCAAGCCATCAGAGGGAAAATTATAGAATAGAACAACAAACACAAAACTAAAAAGGAGGGGGAGGGAGGAACAAGAATAAAGGAGGGGCGCCTGGGTGGCTCAGTCGGTTAAGCATCCAACTTCATCTCAGTTCAGGATCTCACAGTGGATTCGAGCCCCACATCAGGCTCTGTGCTGACAGCTTGCTCAGAGTGTGGAGCCTACTTCGGATTCTGTGTCTCCTTCTCTCTCTGCCCCTCCCCCACTCATGCACTGTCTCACTCTCTCAAAAATAAATAAATGTAAACAAAAAAATTTAAAAAAAAAGAAAGGAAGGACACAAGTGGATCAGATAGAAATGCAAACATATTATAGTAGAAACATATTTACTATAATCATAACAAATATTAATAGATTAAATTTGTCAGGCAAAAGAGACAAATTATCAATGACTGGATATAAAGTAAAATTCAGTATGTTATTTACAAAGGATATTCCTAAAAGGCCATAGAAAAACTGAGTTAAAATTACACACACACACACACACACACACACACACACACAATCAGGGAACTATTAACCAAGAGAAACCTGAAAAGGCCACATTTAGAAGAATAAATACATATTTAGAAATTGAGGAGATTCCTATGAAATGGTAAACATCATACTTAACCAGGAAGATAAAAAAACTAATAATGCATGCACCTAGCGAAATAGCCTCAAAATATATAAGGCAAAAATGAACATAACTTAGCAACTAAAAGTGGTATTTTAAACATATTTATATATTGTCATCCTGACTGGATAGCTTGTCCCTTATCTAAGGTTTTATTGTTTCAGAAAACATGCGATACATTGTAATTTTTCCATTTAACATAATAGAAAATAGGCTCCTGGTTAGGAGATATTTTTACACAGACATCTGGTTTTTCAAAAACAGATTAAATAGGAGACACCAACATACTGTTCAAGAATAATTTTTAAAGAGCAAAAGAAAGGTAATTTAGATCAAGCCTCCTAAGGACAAACTTTTAAAAATTGGGAAAAAAATAATCATAAAAAAAGTTAACATTTAGTGGTAGGGAGCCTCAAAGATGACCCATGATGATTTCTGCCTTCTGGTAGTCACACCCTCAAGAGTAATTTAAAAAGTATTTTGAATAAATGAAAATACAACATATCTAAATTTGTGGGATGCAGCAAAAGCAGTGCACAGAGAAAAATCTATAATATTGAATGCGTATGTTAGAAAAGAAGAAGGTTCTACAATCAGTGATCCAAGTTTCTACTTTAGGAAACTAAAAAAAGAAAAACTAAATCCAAAGTAAGAAGAAGAAAAGAAATAATAAGTACAGCAGAAATAGATGAAATTGAAAACAGGAAATCAATAGAGAAAAATCAATGAAACCAAAAGCTGATTCTTTAAAAGATCAATAAAATCAACAAGCTTCTAGTCCGACAAAGCATAAAACAGAGAGGACACAAATATCAGAATTTAATATCAGAAATAATAATAGTAATATCAGAAAAAAAAATAAAGGACTTAACTACAGATTCTGTGGACATTAAAAGGATACTAAAGGAATAGCATGAACAACTCTATGCTCACAAATTTGATAAACTAGATGAAATGGACCAATTTCTTGGAAAACACAATTTGCCAAAACTCACACAAGAAGAAATAAACAATCTGAATAGGTTTGTATCTATTAAAGAAATTGAATCAATAATTCATGACCTTCCAGATGGGATCCCAGGACCAGAGGGGTTCACTGGTGAATTCTACCAATTATTTAAGAAAGAATTTTGTACAAGCTCTTTCAGAACACAGAAGCATAGGGAATACTTCCTAACTCATGCTATAGGGCCAGCATTACCTTTATACCAAAACCAAAGACAGGGGTGCCTAAATGGCTCAGTCGGTTGAGCATCGGACTCTTGATTTCAGTTCTGGTCATGATCTCATGGTTGTGGGATCGAGCCCTGATGGACTCTGTGCTGGGCATGGAGCCTACTTGGGATTCTCCCTCCCTCTCCCTCTGCCCCTCCCCTGCTCATGCATGGTCTCTCTCTCAAAAAAAAAAAAAAAAAAAAAAAAAATTACAGAAAACCTATAGATCAATATCTCTCATGAATATAGATGCAAAAATCCTCAATAAAATATTAGCAAATGTATAAAAAGAATTATACACCACAACTCAAGAGGATTTATCCCAAGTATGCAAGGCTGGTCCAACATTCAAAAATCAATTAATGTAATCAATCACATCAACAGGCTACAAAAGAAAATTCACATGATCATTATTAACAGATGCAAAAAAGCAATCTACAAAGTCTAACATCAATTCACGATTAAAAAAAAAACAACTAAGAATAAAGGGGAACTTCCTCAACTTAATAAAGAATATCTATAAAAAAAACCATACAGCTAACTAACATCATAGTTAATGCTGAGAAACTTGAAGCTTTCCCACTAAGATCAGAAACAAGGCAAGGAAGTCCCTTCACCACTCCTTTCAATAGCATATTGGAAGTGCTAGCTAATGCAAGACAAGAAGGGAGCCTGGTTAGCTCAGTTAGATGAAGAGCATGTGACTCTTGATCTCGGGGTTGTGAGCTGCAGCTCCATACTGGGTATAGAAATTACTTTAAAAACCAAACCAAACCAAACCAAAACAAAAAGAAGAAACAAAGGTATGCATATTGGGAGGGAATAAATAAACAGTCTTGTTTGCAGATGATATGATCATCTATGTAGAAGACCCAAAAGAACCAAAAACTCCTGGAACTAATAAACAATTATAGAAAGGTTGCAGGATACAAGGTTAATATACAAAAGTCCATCGTTGTCCTATATAATAGCAATAGACAAGTGGAATTTGAAATTAAAAAAAACACAATACCATTTACATTAGCACCCTCAAAAATTAAATAATTGGGAATAAATCTCATAATATATATATGAGGTCTATATGAAAAACAACTACAAAACTCTGATGAAAAAAAATCAAGGAAGAATAAATGGAGAAATATTCCAGTCATGGATAGGAAGACTCAATATTGTCAAAATGTCAGTTCTTCCCAACTTGATCTACTAACTGAATGTAATCCCAATCAAAATCCCAGCAAGTTTTCTTTTTTTTTTTTTAATTTTTTTTTTTTCAACGTTTATTTATTTTTGGGACAGAGAGAGACAGAGCATGAACGGGGGAGGGGCAGAGAGAGAGGGAGACACAGAATCGGAAACAGGCTCCAGGCTCTGAGCCATCAGCCCAGAGCCCGACGCGGGGCTCAAACTCACGGACCGCGAGATCGTGACCTGGCTGAAGTCGGACGCTTAACCGACTGCGCCACCCAGGCGCCCAAAAGTTTTCTTATGGTTATTGACAAACCAATTCTAAGGTTTATATGGAAAGGAAAAAATACCAATAGTCAACACAATATTGAAGAAGACAAAGTTGGAGAATTGATACTATCCAACTTTAAGACCTACTATAAAGTGACAGCAATCAAGACAGCATGGTATTGGTGAGGGGATAAACGAATTTTGTTAATTCTTCACAAAAATTAACTCAAAGTGGATCACAAATCTAAATGTAATGTAAACCGCAAAACGGTAAAACTCTAGAAGATAACACAGCAAGAAACAGATGACCTTGGGTGTGGTGATGACTTTTCAGCACGATCCATTTATGAAATAATTGACAAGCTGGAGAACATTAAGATTAAAAACTTCTGCTCTGTGAGAGACAATATCAAGAAAATGAGAAGACAACTGAATGAGAAAAAAATATTTGCAAAGATATCTGATAAAGGACTGCTATCCAAAATACACAAAGAATTCTTAAAACTTAACCTTAAGAAAAACCACCCAATCTAAAAAATAAACCAAAGACATTTAACCAAAGATGGTATCAGTTGGTAAGTAAGCATATTAAAAGACGCTCCACATCATGTGTCAGCCGGAAAATGCAAAATAAAAAAACAATGAGATACCACTATTGAAATGGCCAAAATCTGGAATCCTGACAACACCAAATGCTGACGAGGTCGTGGGGCAACAGGAACCCTCATTCACTGCTGGAAGGAATGCAAAATGGTACAGCCACTTTGGAAGACAGTTTGGCAGTTTCCTACCAAACTAAACATACTCTTTACATACAATCCATCAAACATGCTCCTTGGTATTTACACAAAAGAGTTGAAAACTTACGTCCACACAAAAACCTGCACACAGATTATAGCAGCTTTATTCGTAATTGTCAAAATTTGGAAGCAATCAAGATGACCTTCAGTAGTTGGATGGATGAACTGCAGTACATACACATAATGGAATATCATTAGGCACTGAAAAGACCTGGAGGAACCTTTTTTTTTTTTTTTTTTTATGTTTGTTTATTTTTGAGAGAGAGACTGAGCGCAAGCGGGGAAGGGGCAGAGAAAGAGGGAGACACAGAATCCAAAGTGGGCCCCAGGCTCCAAACTGTCTGCACAGAGCTAATGTGGGGCTCAAACTCACGAACTGTTCGATCATGACCTGAGCCAAAGCCGAACGCCCAACTGACTGAGACACCCAGGTGCCCCTGGAGGAACCTTTTCTAAGTGAAAGAAATTAATGTGAAAAGGTTACCAACTGTACAACTCCCAACTACATGGTGTTCTGGAAAAGGCAAAACTATCGACACAATAAAATCAGTGGTTGCCAAGGGATTATGGGGTAGGGGTGGGATGAATAGGAGGAGCACAGAGAATTTTTAGGGCCATGAAAATTCTCTGTATTCTCATTATACATTTGTCCAAATGCACAGAACGTACACCAGCAAGAATGAACTGTAATGTAAGCTACGGACTTCAGACAACTATTATGGTGTACCAATGTAGGTTCATTAAATTTAAGAAATGTACCAATCTGGTGGGGGATGTTGATAATAGGGGAGATGGTGCATGTGTGAAGGCAAAGGCTATATGGGAAATCTCTGCACCTTCCCCTCAATTTTTCTGTGAACCTAAAACTGATCTAAAAAAGATCTAAAAAAGTCTATTAAGGGGCACCTGGGTGGCTCAGTCCATTGAATGTCCAACTCTTGGTTTCAGCCCAGGTCATGATCTCACAGTTTGTGAGATCGAGCCTGAGTCAGGCTCTGCACTGACAGAGTCAGGCTCTGCACTGAGCCTGCTTGGGATTCTCTCCCTCTCTTTTTCTCTCTGCCCCTCCCCTGTTCACGCTCTCTCTCAAAACAAATAAACTTAAAAAAAAAAAAAAAAGTCTAATGAAATCTAAAAAAAGAAAAGATAAGATGGAGGGAGAATGTATTAGATTTAGTCCCAAAGATTCTAAGACTACATTGGTAATTACCAATTACCAAGCAAGTCATACACTGAGGGCACGCCCTATACAACTTATACCACAGAAGCCAGCATGATACTCTAAACACCAAAAACAATCGGTATTATGAAGAATCAAAGGGAGAATTAAAAGAACCAGTGCAGCTCTAAAACTCTGGACTGTATCAGTGCCATAAAGCAATCAGGAAATCTATTTTAGAATTCAAACCCTTTGGAATTTTCTTCTTGAAGACTCTTGTGTCTTCCCTTAACTCAATTTTTTTAAAGTGTTTTGCTGCCACACCAGCAGTGCATTAGCTTAAAGAAAATAACCATACATTTTTTTACATTTTAGTGTCCTTTTATGCTACAAAGCTTTATTTACATAGTTCTTCAGAATATATTTCAGTTGTCCATCCACTATTCTAAGTGTGATATGATATCAAATAAAGTAGATTTGCAGGAAAGCATAAGAGAGAACAATTCTACAACTTAATATATATAGTATCATTAGTGGTTATTATTTTTACAGTTTTCTTTTGAGAATAATCCACTGAATTTTTCTGCCATTGACATTTCAGGATTAAGTTGTCCTTAAGAGCAGTTTCCACAGAGAATCAAGAGTATAACAGTCCAATATATTTTTACAGTTGATATTTGACAGTTTGTGAGTAGGTGCAAATCATTTTTTCTCCCATTTTTTTTCAAAAGTCTTGGATGATGAAGAGGAATCATGACCTTCACCACTACTATATCGGTCATATAAAGTCTGAAATTAAAAACACACACCTGTTTTGTAACTTTTTAAATTCAATGGATTATCAGATTAATAAAGATAACTAAACATATTCTGACATGAAATGAATTTCTCTCTTGTTCTTATAACTACAAAATTATTTTATAAACTATTGAAGATAATTAAGAATTGTAAACACCTAGCTTGGCCTAAAAATCTATCATAAGATACAGCTCAATATTTCTGTAAAAGAAATGTACCATAGCTACTAATAAGCATACATATGCACCTTCAAGCCCTTTTTAGTCTCCCGTATTTTTTTTAAATAAAGCTAGTCTTAGATAAATTGCTACACTTTAAAATACCCTCATCAGGAAATAGACTATCAGATGATATTTCAACTAATAAACAGATGACATTAAAAAAAATAATACAAATTATTATATAAATAGGCATAATCAGCTATATTAAAATCTACATATTTCTTAAAGGATTCAAGACTAAACCAACATCTAATTTATGAAGATGACAGACATCTCTGTCTTGGAGAACACATAACCTTAGTGATAAAGGAAACTAATTCATCTCTATTTATAAAAGGCTCTAAATAATACACTGGTAGAAATTTAAAACATGAAGATGTTATTACTGAAATAAATAATTAGTAACTGCTTGGTTAACTAAACCAGTGGGCAATAAACATACATAGGGTTCTAGAAACGACAAGGTGTTTGATGGCAATGAGATCCAAAAAATGGTGGCATAGACATAAACCAACACTGGGAGGCTGAAAGGTTTGAGGCATTCACTTTGAGAAGTGGGCTGACTGCTGTGCACAGCTGTAAGTCATTACATGTAACAAATACTGAGACTTCTCCAAGATGGTTTAAGAAAAAAATGGCTAGAAGAAATGAATTCAAAAGCTGTGTTAAGAATATTGTTGATTCAAAAGACAGGTTGCTTTTTAAATTTATCCAGTTGAGACCTGACTGCAATCTTAGGTATGCACCTTGTATGACAATTCACTTTCAATTGTGCTATCTGTACAGTAAGAATGTAAATCAAGTAAGTCTATTTTGTCAAAAAGCACAAGTATCTAAATGTCGAAATATATTTCATAGTTGTCTTATGATTGGACCAAGTTTTCTTTGGAGTACCTGTTTAAGCATCTAATTCACTAAACTATACAAAACAATTAAAAGTAATGTAGATAGAGAACAGACATTCTTACTTTAGCAGCTTTCAAAATGGAGTTAGGAGAATTCAGACCAACGAGTTGGCCCAGAACATATTTCATTTCTTCAGTGGTGCCCTTAGCCATCTGATTACCTGTAATAAAAATATAATCAATAACCTACTGGTACCATTAAAAAAATATAAAATACACAAATACATTCTGTTTAACAGCACAATGGCTGGCTTTATGTAATTTATCATTGATCAAAGCTACTTACCAAGGATAAGTGAAAATGAATGCAAGTAAAAAAAAAAAAAAAGGCGATTTCATTTATTTTAGTATTTTAGAATAAAAGAAACTTCCTTAAGGAAGGAGGAAATCTGGAAGTAGCCCATTCAAATTCTGGGTTTGTTATAGCTAAAAGTCTGTTTATATTAGTAATTAGCATAATTACTTAGTATAATTAGTGTAATTACTTAGTAATGAATTAGTAATCTAATAAACTGATTTTCAAAGAAATACCTGGATGAGTTTGAATTTGAACATATGGATGCACCAGAAGCTCAGGAATGGATATCCTCTGTTTAGGGTCCCTTATTAAACAACACTATAAAAATAAGGATTAATTTTTTTTAAAAATCAAGTTTTCTTATGTAATATTGATATAAAGTGTTTTTCAAGATTGCACCATACTACAGAAGTTGCTTTCTAGATAGCCCACTCAGAAATGACAAGATTCCATAAGTCATTCTTGCAAAATTCCCAAGTATTCATAAGCTTTTTAAAAATACCTTCAAAATAAACTTAACATGACTTAAAAAGCTAAGTCATTCAATAATTCCCTCCAATAGACTAGTTATATCTACCTATGCCAGATTTCAATGATTTCTTCTAAGCAAACAATTTAAGTATATGAAATCATTCTTCTATATCCATATACTATTAATGTTACCTTTAACACATCTTGAAGATCTTTCTCTGGGATATCAGGAAATTCGATTTCATGATTAGGGTCAATTATGGCATGTAATTTAGAAATCTGATTAATTATATGTTGAAATGGTGTCTTCCCATAAGTCATATAGTACAAAATGCATCCTAAGGACCAAACGTCACTTTTGGGGCTTATCTAATTCAGAAAAAAAAAAAAAATATTTTAACATAAAATTAAATGTAAGAGTATTTTATATACACACATGTAAACATATATTCCCTGCCATTTAAAATCATAACTAAACCTCAAGGAATGTGCAAGTACTAGATTAAGTTTACATAAAAAAAACATCTTTCTCTAGTTTTTGCTATATTTGGTTATTTTACCAAGAAATGAGCTTTAAGTCTCTCAACAAACTTGTAATTAAAATACTTCAACCAAAACATATATTACGTTCTTGTCAGCTTGCGACAATATAAACTAAAAAACATTAACTGCAAATTTTAAATTTATTTTTCTCCAAAATTATTTTATTATAATAAATTTGTATATAAAATTAATAATATGTAAATATGCATAGATTTCAAAAATGTTAAGTTGAACTATCCTAAACCCAAGAATGCAAATTATAGAGCCAGGCTAGGCTGCATTTGAATCCTGGCCTTATCATTAGCTAATTCTATGTATCTCCATTTCCTCACCCCTAAAACAGAAATAATAAAAGTACATTGTCACGGGCATTAAATGATGTAACCATGAGATATGGGTAAGCATAAAGAATAATTTCCGGTTATAGTAAGTTCTCAAAAATATTACTTATCATAACATGTTCTTTGTATTAAACAATCTCATTAGAAACAATGCAGTATTATAACATAATTACCATTTTGACTTTAAGAGAGAGAAAGAAAAAAAGAAAGCAGAATAGCAGTGTTGACATTAGGAAAGGAGAACAAGAACATAGCAAAATACTTTTAACAGAAGAAAGAAAGGCATTTTATAATGATAAGAGGTACAACCAACCAAGAAGATGGTCATGAACTTCTTTGCACTGAAACTACATTTAATAGAACTATATTGAGTAAAAACTACAATAAATTCTTTTGGTTGGAAGGGTAGAGAGATTTTAGCACACCTTTCAGAAAACGGCAGATAAAACAGACCCCATTGCTGAACACAAAGAAAACTAAAAATTAATGAAAATACTCCTCTTCCTCCAACTTAACCATCTGGAAATTAAATCCGTTTCTACACAAATCATGGATTAAAAAAGGATTTCAGATTCTAGAAAAATAGCAGTGGCTGTGGCAGCATAGTTTTTCTTATTTATTTTTTTAATTAAAGTATAGCTGACACAATGTTACATTAGTTTCAGGTGTGCAACATAGTGACTTGACAATTCAATACACTATGCTATGCTCACCACAAGTATAGCTACTGTCTGTCACTACACAACACTATTACAATACCATTGACTAGATTCCCTATGCTGTACCTTCCATCCCATGACTTACTCATTCCAGAGCTGGAGGCCTGTACCTCCCACTCCTCTTTTGGAGATCTATTTTGCCAGATCTCTTACCCACCTCCCTCCCCTCTGGCAACAATCAGTTTGTTCTCTGTATTTAGGAGTCTGTTTCTGCTTTTTATTTGTTTTGCATTTTAGATTGCAGCACAGTTTTTCAGTCTGTCCAAATACCCAGATAAGACAGACAGAGAAGCCTGTAGCAAAACCATAGACATATGGAGAAGATTTACAACAAAACAAAGTGAAAAGCCATACCCCAAAACCCCAGAATACGAAGAGACACAAACTACCAACAGCCACAAGTCGTGTATAGTAGAGGCATTTGAAACAGAAAGCAGAGGGAAATAGTGAATGTGCCCAATAGACCTCAGAATAGAAACTCCAGGGGCGCCTGGGTGGCGCAGTTGGTTAAGCGTCCGACTTCAGCCAGGTCACGATCTCGCGGTCCGTGAGTTCGAGCCCCGCGTCGGGCTCTGGGCTGATGGCTCAGAGCCTGGAGCCTGTTTCCGATTCTGTGTCTCCCTCTCTCTCTGCCCCTCCCCCGTTCATGCTCTGTCTCTCTCTGTCCCAAAAATAAAATAAACGTTGAAAAAAAAATTTAAAAAAAAAAAAAAAAAAAAGAAACTCCAAATAGCCAACAGATGTTCATTGGAAAGTAATTTGCAAACAGAGCTAGACTGGGAAGGGTTTGAGCTTTTCACAAGCAGGGATTATCTTACATGGTGGGATAAAAAAATTGTCTTCTGTTCAGAATCATTAAGGCCACTGTTTAGCAGGTGATTACATGGAATGGAGATTTACCCATAATATTAAAGCACTGAGTTGAAAACTGAAAAAATCTGAACTCTACAAGCAATTCAAAATAAATCTTATTTCAAAGTATTTTAAAACTGCAACTGAAAACTTTAGAATTAATGAAAATTAATACTACAAAAAAGTGGAAGTAGAAGTTAAAGTAAAACTCAGTAAAATTCAGTTTTAATGTTTTCATTAAGAAAGAATACAAAAATTAAATTGGCAATTATCTAAATCCAGAAACTAGAAAAAAAAGAAACCTAAAGGAAATACAATTAATAAAGATAAAAGCAGAAATTAGAGAGCAAATGAAAATAGAATTAATAAATGAAGACTTGGTTCTTTAAAATTAACAAAACCTTGGAAAGTCTAACCAAGAAAAAGAAAAAAGACAACAAATCTAAGTATTAAAAGAAAAGGGGAAGCTAAACAAATAATAAAAAGAATTTTATAAGAGACTATTTGACATAATGTTATGTCAGTTATTTGAGAAGAAATTTAGAAGCCACAATTTTCTAGGAAGGAAAATATAATTAGTAAATAAGCACATATTTATCAAGCAATTATTTAGGGCTAGACAATGTATTAAGTGATTTATATTCTTTATCATTTAATCCTCACCTTTAAAACAGGTACTGTTTATAAGCTGAATTTATAGATGAAGAAACCAGGCAAGTTAATTCATAAAGATGGTTGTTAACAAAGAGGCAGGTCTATTACTTGAATGCAGGTCCCTGGACAACAATGTAATGCTTGCATGCACTTGGTTACACTGCTATAGAGCAACGAAGGATTAGCTCGGGAGCCAGAGGCATCCAGGCAAGCAAAATGAGCCCAAGAAGAGACACCAATGAGGCTAACACAAAGTTCACTGAGGTGGTAAAATAAGGCAAGTGGGAAAGTAGCTGTGGCAGGCTGGGAAAAAACTGCCTATTAGAATTGTACTTGGAAATGTAGAATTCACAAATGAATAAATGGTAAGAGATAAAATGTAAGAACCAAAGAGGAAACAAAAGACTTCAAAGATCATTTTAATGTGCTTAACTCTGAGCTAATTTAGTCTTAATTTCTACCTTTCATTTTGAAACTGAAAAAAAATACCCTGGGTACGTTTTTTGTTAGAGCACATTGTTGAGACATCCCGTATTAAAAGCACAATATTAAAAGAACAGTCTCAAATCAATAACTGTAAAACTGAATCCCATGACCATTTGCCAAAGAAAGCAAGGTCTCTAAAATGGCCTAAAAAGTTTTAGAACTTAAGCAACTTTCAGTTATCTGTTAGGTTTAATCAGAGAATAGTCCATTCCCTTCTGATGCCAGATAAATGGGATCTAAATAACCTTCATAATACCTTTGACTTGGATTTCCCATTCTCTCTTGAGGAAGACATATCTTTGATTGCTTCTGGTGGCATATAATTAACTGTACCAACCTGTATGCCAAAGCACAGAAAACACTAATCAATGAAAATATTTTATTCTGCTTTAGATTTTTTAAAACACAAATGTCAGATTCTTAGAAACTTGAATAATTACATATTTCAGTAATATATTTAAAAAAAATCAAGTAACTGACAATGATATTAGGACATAAGTTTCTTCATAACTCCAGAAAAATAAATTGGGTCCATAATCAGAAAAGTTATTCCTTTCAGAGTGCTAAGCTTTTTCTATGATTATGATGGGCAACTACCATAAAACTGTAGAGGCTAAAATTATATTAATGGCCATAAACTTGAGGAATTGATATCACTCATTTCTCTGTGCTGGAACAGGCCTAGAATGCTTTAAAAAAAAAAAAAAAAATCAACCAACCAACCAATCAAAAATCTAGCTATGTCTCCAAGTATTCCCTGGGCCCATGTCCAGAGTGAGATGGGGCAGGAATCTAAATCATGCAAGAGTTTTCACAGTCAGATTATGCCAACCTTAAAAGGCATTTATTTTAGTCTAAAATAAGTGGTTCTGTTTTCAAGCACTGAATACCTGTACTTTAGGGCCTTGCCATAGAGGGAATCTTCAAGTTGATTTACATGTTCAGCCATATTTTTGATACAAAGAGAAGTTATTATCAAATAGAATTGTTTCAAAGGCATGCTGTTCATCTATTCCTCCTAAAAATAGTCTAGTTTTACTTCTAGGATTATGGCACTTCCACACCAAAAATCTGCATACATAGAACACATCATCTTGACTTCAAGCAGGATTATTTTTAGTTATTCTTTGGTGTTATCACCTCAGTTTTTATGGAGACAAATTTATTAAGTTTGTAACTGCATATCCTGTTAGAAAAAGGCAGTAGAGTACAATATTATGGTTGTTTCCAATATGAAGGCCCACTTAAGAATTTTTTTTCAAATGCAAGTGATAGGAAAAGCTTTACTTCTCCAGAAGAATGAAATAATCTTACCTCATGGACAATAAAAAAAACATGTAACTGCAATTCCCTCTTTGGTTGCTACCAGGAATCTCTGAGACAAAGTTTCAGGTGAACTCAAGATCATGACAAAGGTGATTTCCAAGACAGGCATTATGCTTCTCTACCTCAGCTATAGGAAAATCATTTAAAAGTGCCAGATTTATTTCTACCTGATCTTGACTCTCTAAAGTGTATTAAATATGGTTTTTATTCTTATAGTATCTATTCTTAATACAAAGGTTTCAAATCCTTTGAAGAATGAGGTAGGAAAAATAAAATCCCCATTAGCAAAATACTTTACAGGTGAAATGGAACTGAACCGTAGTGGGTAGTAACCAACCATTCGTTAAGTCTTACCTGAGAGTCTTTAACAATACTTGTTGTATCTGGTTGCATTTGATTTGCAATCCCAAAATCAATTAGTTTTAGCATTCCATCAACTATCAGAAAGTTAGCAGGTTTCAGATCACTGTGAACGATGCCTTCAAAATAAAAATCCATTGTAATATCAGACAATGTAAAACATTCTAAGTATAAAAGAAATTTCACAATGGGGTACCTAGGTGGCTCAGTCGGTTGAGTGTCCGACTTCTGCTCATGTCATGATCTCACGGCTCGTGAGTTAGAGCCCTGCATCGGGCTCTGTACTGACAGCTCAGAGCCTGGAGCCTGCTTTGGATTCTGTGTCTCCTCTCTCTGCCCCTCCCCCGCTCACTCTGTCTCTCTCTCTCTCTCTCTCTCAAAAATCAATAAATGTTAAAAAAAAAAAAAAAGAAATTTCACAATCTACTGGCCTAGTTGATTCCTTTGGTCAAAGTAAATGCTCATGTATAATATTCTTTTAATGTTTATTTATCTTGAGAGCGAGAAGAGAGCATGTGAGTTGGGGAGGGGCAGAAAGAGAATCCCAAGCAGGCTCCATACTGTCAGCTCAGAGCCCGACGCAAGGCTCATCTCAACCAACCGTAAGATCATGACCTGAGCCGAAACCAAGAGTCAAACACTTAGCCAACTGAGCCACTCAGGAGCTCCTCATTTTTAATATTTTCTAAAAAGATATAGTACCGGCAATGTACCAAGCACTATTCTAAGTTTGCTGCTTATCTTGAATCATTTAATCCTCACACCAGAACTGGGGTAATTACTATACTAATATTATCCTTTTAAGTGAAAAAACTAAGGCACAGAGATTAAGTAATTTGCTCAAGGTCATAAAACCTAAGTGACAGGGCCACGACTTGACCCAGGCACTCTGGTTTCAGAGTTTATGATCTTCACCACCCACTAGATAACATCATAAATTATATTGTCAGATGGAAGACCCTAATGCTCCTGACACCTCTATCCCTACAGCCCTGATCTTAATCACTGAATTATCTTTTAACTTATAGGGAGACATGAGGAGAAAAATTACAATTAATCTAGGTTAGCAGTTATTTTTTAAAAAGGGTAAGGTAAAGGCAGAGAAGCCCTAAAAAGAACCAAGTCCAAGTAAAAAAAAAAAACAACCTAGGGCTAACAATTGAAAAAGAATAAAACCAACTCCCACACAAGGGACACAATACAAAACGACTATCATAATGAGCACAATAAACATCTCAGATCTTTGGGATGCCTGAACCCCTAAGTCTCAGATCTGCTATAACTGAACTATTTGGAGACACAGGATAATGGACTATGTTAATACTAATAAAGATATGGGTATATTTTGCACTATGGATGCATTATGGCTGTGGGGACTTGAGTTCATGCACTATATCCTTTGGTTAACGGTGTTTTAAAGAAATGTTTTTTGTGCCTTCATCTTTAAATGAGTGTCCAAATATTTAGTTTATCTAGTCTAGAGGTGCCAATAACAAATACCTAAAAATCGTAAGATGACACTATTAATGATTATTGTAACTCAGCATATAACGAGTTTTAAAATACCATGTTGATGAATTGTGTAAACTGCCTCCAACATATTTTTCCAGTAACTTTTACGTTCCCATGGATTGATGGATTTTTTCTTTTTGAGCCAACTATTAAGATCTATATTTCCACATTCCATTACCATGTAAATGTACTGGTCCGTGATTTCACTGCCATTAAAAACAAAAACAACAACAAAAAAATACATGGTTAGCTTACACTATTAAGACTAAGTATTTATCTTCTTTATCTGTAGAATTATAGCAAAAATAGTGTTCTTTTTTTTTATTTTTTTTTTTTTAACGTGTATTTATTTTTGAGACAGAGAGAGACAGAGCATGAACAGGGAAGGGGCAGAGAGAGGGAGACACAGAATCTGAAACAGGCTCCAGGCTCTGAGCTGTCAGTACAGAGCCCGACGCGGGGCTCGAACTCACGGACCACGAGATCGTGACCTGAGCCGAAGTCGGACACTTAACCGACCGAGCCACCCAGGCACCCCTGTTCTTTTTATATTAAAAAAAAATCCTTACTAATCATAAAGTCGGATGATCTTATCACTGTGTTGTTGTAATTTATTCAAATAAGCAATTTCATTCCGATAACTATCGATTGTTTGATTATCTGCTTCTTCTAAGTTCACATACTTTATAGCATGTATCTGTTTCTTTTCATTCAATACCTGGAATACCTATATAGAACAAAAGAAAAAGTTTAGAATGCACTACTTTTACACTATCACAATATCTCTAAATTTATTAGAATTTTAGGTTGAGAAATACCGATATGAATAATTAAACGTGCCTGGGCTTATTTTGAGTATTGAAGGGAAAAAAAATATGTTAGGAGAGTTAACAGACCATTCTCAACTACCTATGACAATGGGCATTCAATAACACAAAGGCATAAACATAAAAAGTTTTTATAACAACATATAAGAAAGATTACTTAAATTTCATATCTATTCATAACATTGTTGGGTTGCCCTGACCAAAAAAATAACCTAAAGCAAAAGACATTCAAAAATGTTAAGAGGGGTGCCTGGGTGGCTTAATTGGTTGAGTGTCTGACTCTTGGTTTTGGCTCAGGTCGTGATCCCAAAGTCACGGGATGGAACTCAGCAGGGAATGTGAAGCCTGCTTAAGATTCTCTCTCTCCCACCACTGCTGCCCCCTTCTCTGCTTGCACTCATGCACATGCTCTCTCTTTCATAAATAAATGAATTAAATAAATAAATAAATAATTCAATAAAATGTTAAGAACTACTAAGGGCTTTCATAAAGAGTCAATTCATTTCACAGATGGTGTTTTTTTCCACTGTGCCTGGAATTGGCATCTCATTCATGTGGTATTTTAAAATATGTAATAATTGTAAGCTATTTGTATATTCAGTTGTGACAAGTAGATTAGATCAAAGTTTATGAATTTTTCTTTAAGTAGGCTTCACACCCAGCTCAGAGCACAATGTGGGGTTTGAACTCACACCCTGAGATCAAAACCTGAGCTGAGATCAAGAATCTGTAGCTTAACTGACTGAGCCACCCAGGCACCCCAGATTAGGTCCCATTTTCAAAGTCAAGTTGACAAGAACAAGATGTTCCTATAAGCTCACTGTCAGGTATGGGTCAAACAACTCTGGCTATAATGACAGTCAACTTCTAAGCAATAGGGCAGATAATAAATACATTTTGAAAAGTAGAAAATACTGTTAATGTGTCCAACTTTCAGAAAACATGCAAGAGGCATGAGGCTTCTAAAATGCAAGTATACAAATACAAATGCCATTATAAGCAAGAAAAATTACATTCATTCATCCCTTTTGACAAAATGAAGTAAAATATCATTTATTTAAAAACCATTTAACCTTGACCAGGTCGGGGCAAGGATAAGAAGAGAACGAATGTGTATATGAGATTCATGCATTTACAACTGTACTAATAAGGACAGTCTATCAAGCAGTCAGGTATAGTTACTTTAAAATTTTAAATATAAAACTAACAAAAGTATTACTGGTTTTATTTGCACACACAGCAAATTAGACAAAGAGAGGCATTAAAACAGTGATAGGGCAAGAGACCGCAGAAAAGAGCAAAGGATGATAAAAGGAATTTTAAAACAGTGTAAAGCCACTTTGTATATGGTAAACAGCCTTCTAAACCTCAGAGAATTGAGAGTACCTACCACTCTAGTAGAATTAAAATGTTGTTAGTAGTTCCTACCACACAGGGTTGGAAGGATGACCAAGATGGATGTGTCTGGAATGTAGCAAAGTTAGCTACCATCATTAAGGACAATTAGGACAGAATGAAGTGGACATTTTAAAACCTATTGAAGTTGTCGGGTATATCAGAAAAAGAGATTTGCAAGATATTAAAACTATATAATAAGATCTCAAAGTTTTGAAGGAAATAAAAACTTTTCAATCAACTTTTTGCACGTATGTGCTTTTACTCCCCTACTGCCCCTCTTCTGGCAAAATTCTTGCAATAACTGATGATTAAATAGCCTCTACTTCGATCTCATAGAGATAGTATCAGAGTTATAATTTTCAGTTTCATGGGAAGCTGGTGAAAGAACTAGACAAGCTAGTATCGTGACTATTCCTATTAGCCTCCATGACCTTCCTAAATGTTCTTAATACTGTATAAGTTGGCCACTGCCTAAACTCTAGAATAGAGCATAAATGGCTAGTTTCACAAAGCATGTTACCCTCTTTCCCTGAGGTACTTTGATTTTGTCAACTCCACCATAATAATTAAATTAAAAAATGATAATATAATCACACTAAAAAAAATATGGGCCAGTCATGTCTTTATCATCTGACCCTTCACTTAAGCTAACATCTTCATTATGCTCCAAGGAAAAAATGTTTAAAACACCGTCAAGATTATTTTACATCCTCTGAAAACATGCCACTAAATAAGTATCTCACCTGGACACTATTCAACTATAGCTAAAGTAATAAAGGTTAACAAAAGAATTTCTATTAAAGCAACTAAATCAGATAATTCAAATATATTGATAAAAATCAATTGTCCCTTTATTCCCATGCCTGAAATCTGAGACAAGGGAAAGAAGAAAATGTATACAAAAAAGGAATGAATATTATTGAACTGCTACTCATAGTAATGTACACACCTTTTTATAATAAGTTAACAAGACCATCTTAAACAAATCTAGCTATTGTTAGTTGGCTTAGAAAATACAGTAAAACTTAAACCCAACAGGCTGTGCTTCATACATCATCCTTAACAACTTATAACAGCAAAACAGTTGAGAAGGGACATTCATTCAACAAATAACTTCACTCTGTCATGTTCTAGGTAGTATTCTAGATAACAGAGCAAACACTGTTGAGCAAATCAGACAAACATCCCTGTCTTGATGGAACTATATTCAAGTTCAGGAAGACACAAACAACAAACCAAATAAGTAAATTACAAAGCACAGAGGATGGGCTACAGAGAAAAATAAAGAAGGAAATGGAGCTCACCAGTGACTGGAAGGTTAAGAGTTGTGGTACTAAAGAGTGTGGCCAAGGAAGGCCTGATTGAGAAGATATTTGAGCAAAGACATGAGGAGATCTAGAGGAAAACTGACTCTTACGTTAAAATACACCAGGAAAGCAAGGATTAAATCAATGAAACTAGGTATACGACTATTATAATAATCCAGGTGAAAAGATGGCAGTTGTTTTGAACAAAATGATAGTAGTGGAGGTGGTGAGAAATAGGCAAATGCTAGATATGCTTTGAGGTAGAACCAACAAGATTTACCAACTGACTGGGTGTATGTGTGAGAGAAAGTGAGGTCAATTATGATTTCAGAGTTTTTGGCCTAGTTAGTGGAAGAATGAAGTTGCCATTTACTGAACTGGGAAAGACTATGGAGCCAGAGTTATGTTTGGGACATATTAAGTTTTAAATATCTAGTAGACACCCAAGGAGAGATAGTGAGCAATGAGACTGGATATACAAGTCTGGAATTCAAGTGGGAGGTCTAAGCTAGAAAGATGTTTAAGAACTGTCAGCATATACATGGTATCTAAAACCATGAGTCTGGACAACACCAAAGGAGTGAAGTGAGTTTAGAAAGAGAAGAAAAGAGGTCAAGGACTAAACCCTGGGGGTGCACCAGGGTTGCACCATTAGGATGGGGGACAAGAACACTTAAAAGGAATGGCCAATTGGAGAAGAGGAAAACTGAGGGAGGCCAAGTGGGAATAAAAAAAAAGTTCCAATAAGAAAAGAACAATCAACTCTCCCAAATGCTAAGTAACCCAAATTAAAGCAAAGAATTAGATTTAATAAAAACCTTGAGATCACTGGTGATCTTGATAGCGATTGTTTTGCTAAGTGATAAAGGTAAAAATCTGACTGAAGTGGATTTAAGAGAACCGAATGAGAAGAACTAAAGATAGTAAGTTTAGACAGATCTTTTGAGATGCCTTCCACCCAGAAAAGCAGAACCATGTAAATTTAGAGCTCAAATACATTTAGAAAATGATCTAGTCTAATTCCAGAAACTCTCATTACTAAACTGTTTTTGAAATGAAAAACTCAAAAAACTCAAAATATTAATCATATATCTTGCTGAATCATCCTAAAATATTATTTACAACATGCCCTACCTGATGTTTAGAAAGATTCTTTTATGATAATACATAGCTTCATTTGCCACCCCAAATCCATGTTAATGTCATCTAGAGAAGAAATCTAGAGGCATAGGACATCAGAGGGAAGAACAGAGAATTAGAATTAGGAGATAGGTCTAAAGAGATATGTCATTTGTTGGAAAGAGGGAATGGGAGCAGGGAATAAGGATATTTTTGGCTCAAAAGCAATATGGGCCCCTAGATGTTAAGAAAAAAGAGCCCCAAAGGGTAAAAAGACAAAGAAAAGAAAGCTGAAAATATTTTTCTTTCTTAAATATTTAAGATACTTACCTTACTTGAGCCTCCACTTCCTATCTGCTTCAATATGGAATAAATTCTTCCTTTAACTGAAATGCATTCATTTGTTGAAGAGGATGCTGAAATCTAAATAATTAAAATATATAAAGATTCAAAGGTGCAAAGAATATGCCTGAGAAACTAGCTTGCATTTAGTACAGTGAAATGTTTCCAATTTTTAAATTATCTTAAATTTCAAGTAATTAGGTATTAGTCACAATATTTTAAAGAGGAAGTTTACATATTTTAGTCAAATTAATAAACTTATTAATATATAGATAGACTTCCAAGGTCTCCCTCTAACTTGCCTTTACTTAATTTAAAAAAAAAATTTTAAATTTAAGTATAGTTGACATACAATGTTCACCTTTACTTCTTAACATAAATAAATAGAAGATTCAGGGGAGAAAACACTTAATGCCAATACACAAACTCACAAGCTATTACTTTTCACCTTATTCTTTTTTCTTATATATCCCTCTTCACTTACACACATGCATAAATAATTACATCTAAATTCTTTTTCCTCATTTAGCACTACATTATAAGGGAAGCGGTATGCTAGCTCCAGAGTCAATCAGACAAATGCAAATTTCAGCAATGCCCCCTTTCTGCTGAATGATGTTCAACAAGTTAGTTAATTTGAACTTCAGCATCTACCTTGGCAAACTTGTAGCTGATGTACTATTGCAACAGACCCCATTTCCCTTCCCTTATGCCAGAGCTCTCAGAGGATCTATAAATGCTTTGCACAGATGGGAGTGCAGTGAGAGGACCCATTCCAAGCTGACAAGAAAGCTGGAGACACAAAGCGCATCTGATTAGCTGATTTACTAAGTTGAAACGGGTCTGTCTGAATAAACCTCAATTTAACCAAGTCCTGATTTAAATCCCAAATGGTAGAACTCTCTCATGTAATCTCTTTCTTTACCTTTTAACCTCAGGGGTTAAAAAACACTATTGAGTCATGAAATATGTTTTCTGTAAGAAAGTATTAGGCTTTGAAATATGTACCTGTTATTTTTCATTCAGTTATAATTTCAGAAAGGCTTTTCACTACCTACTCCCACCCTTCTTCCTTTTGGAGCATCTTCTCGCACTTAAACTGAAAACTTCTGAGAGGGAAGAAAGCAGTTCAATGTTTTTGCCCCCTAACTGCTGACAGTTGTTAGAGTAAGTAATTCTGACTTATTTCTGACTCAATACTAATGTGAAGTTCAGTTTCCTACATAGAACATTCCATATCCCCCTTAGCCCATCCTCCTCACTGTGGCCAGAGTAATTTTTTTCAAAATGCAAATAAGATCACTTCACTTTCCTGCTCCAACCTGTTACACAGCTTCTTATCCCTCTTGGGGTAAAGTTCAAAGGGCCCAGAGGAATCCTAAGGATCACCTCGTCCCTCTTGGACTCTTTTTAGTTTCCTCCTGACACTGGCCTTTTCTAGAAGGCTCCTGGCCCATTCATTTGGTCATGACTTGACTTCTAGATATCAACTCAAACAGGGTCTGACATGAGGAAGAGTTCAACAAATGTTTTGAATCAATGTATGGACAAAACTGATCATCTTTTTCTCCTTAGTAATTTATTATTCTGCTTCAATCTTCAAAATACTATTTCTCTTTCCATAGGATAATCTATTGTCAGCTTTTTTGTTCTTTATTAATTGCAAAATATACATAACAAAAATTTGCATTTTACTCTACACCCATTAAACAGTAACTCCTCACTCCTCCCTCCCTCTAGACACTGGTGACCATTGTTCCACTTTTTGTTAGCTAATTTTTTTTTTAATCTCTCAATATGTAATAGCTAATTACCTGTTTGTGTGTGTGTGTGTGTGTGTGTGTGTGTGTGTGTTTTGCTGTTTTATTTAAATAACAATTGCTGCTATCTTTTCTTTACTAAGTAGCAGGCTCCGCTGTACAAGTTCCATATATGTTAACTAATTTAATCTTCACAATTATCCTCTATGGTAGGTATCTTTATTATCCCCACCTTATAGATGATGAAATGGCCACAGAAAATTTAAGTAACTTACAAAAGGTCACACAGTTGGTAAGTAGTGAGGCCAAGATTCATGGCCAGAAAGCCTCTCTTCAAAGTTCATGCTTTCCACCAGTATTTAGTGGCCACTCAGATAGTTATTAGAAACTAATTTTAATAGTATTGATATCAGTATTTTTTCTCCAGATGACAATACAATTGCCTCACCAGCAAAAATTTTCCTATGTTTATAATTACTTTATATTTTAGTAGCATCTTATATTGGTATTCTGATATTCTTGAAAACTTAACTGCATATTAATCAGCCAGTGAAATGAGGCTGCAGAGTTAATAGTAGGCTTAAGTAGTGAAACAGAATAAAAAGTTACCTAAATTACAAGACAAATTTTGCCTAGCTATTCAAACTGGATCTTTTGGCCTAGTTCATGAAAAAGCTTCATTAGCTTCTTCAATAACTAATCTCTCAAAGTCACAAGGCACCCTTAATAGGTTTTCCCTATTAAGAGTTTTGCCTAAGAATGGACAAGTTCTTAAGGCCTTTCCTAACAACTAGATGTTATGAAAATAAAATCTTTGGATCATACCTTAAACATATACCATCATAAATAAAATTTATCAAACCTGTAAAGTTTGAAGTGGAGTAACAGGTATTTGCTGCTGCTGCTGCTGCTGCTGGAAACAGGCAAGTTGGCTATAAGGTGTTGACAACTGACAAGCAGGTGGAAAGTCATTCTTTACAACTGGAGTTCTAAAACTAGGAAAGAAATGGTTTTAATTTAAAACATGAAAAATGTAGAAACAAGATTCTGACTCAGTGTTTGTGTGATTTTAAAAGATGCATATAAACTTAAATGTATTACATCAAACAGAATCCACATCAGTTTTCATAATATAGCTAAGTTATTTATTCTAGATATACTATCACCAGAAATTTCATTTTGAGGAAATTCTTTCTGAAAGTAATTTTTTGTCCCTAGACAAGAAATCCTTACTAGTAAAATTAATAAGATGGCATTTAAAAGTGAAGTTGGGGTTATTAGAAGAATTTAGCCAATGCAAAGGTCAGCCTATGGCATACGAGTGCTTTTTAACAATACTGCTCTACAACAGCATGCTAGAAATATCAGAAAGCCAATTACATTACAGGAGTTTGGACTTTTGAGATTAAAGCTGTTGAGTTCACATTTGTGTTTTGCTTAACTTATTCACTATCACTTCCTCAACACCTAGAAGAGTGCTTGGCACAAAGGAGTTCAAATACTTGTTGACAATATATAACCTAACTTCACAAAAAATAACTATATCACTATTCTAGTTATCAACTTTCTTTAAAATATTCCACATATGGGGTGTCTAGGTGGCACAATAGGTCAAGCATCCAATTCTTGGCTTCAGCTCAGGTCATGATCTCGCAGTTCATGAGTTCAAGCCCCACATCAGGCTCTGTAGAGAGCCTGCTTGGGATCCCCTCTCTCTCCTTTTCTCTGTTCCTCCCCTGCTCTCTCTCTTTCTCTCTCTCAAAATAAATAAATAAACTTAAAAAAAAATTAAAATATTCCACATATAATAAAATGAAGTAATATATAGCAAAACTATATTAAATTGGTAAGAGCCCAGGTTATGAAACTTCTAAGGCCAGTTCTAATTAAAATCAAAGATTACATTATGAAAATTAAAAACAAAAGGCATCATGGACTTAAGTTATCCTCTAAGACATTAAAAATATAGCTACTAGTTGGATGATATGATGTGCCACATTCCTTTATTCTTTCTTTGAAATGTCATTAATTTGCTTTTGCAATATCCCTGTGTTTCCTATCAATCAGAATTGACCATCCAATTTCTTTACTCATCCCTCATTCCCATACACTCAAGTCTTTTACCTTTGAACACTCCCAGAACTATGTGACCTATACAACCAACTTCTTTCAGAAACTATCACATTCCAATTAAAAACCCTCCTTTGCTGTAAAATGTAGCTACCGTTTATCATGTATAAGAATGCTAACCTTTAAAATACCTCTCTCAGTTACACAAAGATATCCATGTAGCAATGTGTAATTACCAAGAAGTTTTACATATTTAGAGTATTTATAGATTGTTGGTACAAATTACAATAGGACAGAGATTTCTAAACAATCCTTAAAAATGTATTGTAGCCACCTTCCCCTCCCCTTTTACAGGTGAAATAACTGATGCTCAGAAAAATAATATAAATTTGGAAACTCTTTAAAGTAACAGAGCAGGGGGCGCCTGGGTGGCGCAGTCGGTTAAGCGTCCGACTTCAGCCAGGTCACGATCTCACGGTCCGTGAGTTCGAGCCCCGCGTCGGGCTCTGGGCTGATGGCTCAGAGCCTGGAGCCTGTTTCCGATTCTGTGTCTCCCTCTCTCTCTGCCCCTCCCCCGTTCATGCTCTGTCTCTCTCTGTCCCAAAAATAAATAAACGTGGAAAAAAAAAAAAAAAAAAAAAAAAAAAAAAAAAAAAAAAAAAAAAAAAAGTAACAGAGCAGGATTCAACTTCAGATCTATTTAACCCCGAAGACCATGTTATTTCCACTGTGCCAAACTAGAATGCCAAAAGTAATTACCAGCTCATGTAATCATCCAAGGCACTGCTACTGGGTGTCTTACAAACAGATTTTGGGTCAATCCATTTAGGTGCTGATATTGGTGGTGACTGCTTTGAAACTGAAAAGGCAGGTTGCTCAAAAGTGGTTTGTTTCTGCTAAAAAAAAAAATAAATAAATCACGATTTACAGTTTTTAGACACCTGTTCAATAGCTTTACAAACATTTTAATTTCTAAAAGAAAAATAATGTAATACACAAACATGCTAAAATAAGTAAACATATGTATTCCAGACTTCCAATAACTTTTTAGTATAGCTTTCACTGTAAGTTCTGAAGCCTATTATATTTTCTTCAAAAGGATTACAAGGAGAGGGAAGACTCATGGTATTGTTTAACAAAACAGGATCTAATATCCTCTGCCATCAGGACTACTATAACCATTACTGAACTTCTATAATCTAAATAAGTACTCTGTACTTCTGAAAACTTAGCTTCCTTTAATCAATAAAACCACAGTATATGGGATATAGGAATGGGTAGCTAAAGTGCAATTAAGGAAATGGTCAGAAGGGAGGAAGAAATTATTAATCAGAAGTAGGTGGAAGTTATCCAGAGCCTAATATCCTCAAGGAATGATGGGGAGTCACTAGGATGTCCAGAGATGATAGCAATGAGCAAGGAACAGGATGGTATATCCAAAAAACAGGAGCCTCAAAAGGTCAGGGCTCTGTAAGAGAAGAAATGATCTGGATATAGCTACAGGGAGTTTTTAGCTATAAGGTAAGTGAGATGTGAAGTAAAAACAATCTCTACTCGAGAGGGCTGCTGGAGAAGCAGTGACTTCAGGAAACCACCTAATTCCTTTTTCTTCTTTTCATAAGTATGCTATCCAGTGGATTTTAGTATGTTCACAAGAGTACACAATCAGCACTATTTAATTACAGAACCTTTTCATCATCCTAAGAAACTCCATATCCATTAGTGGTCACCCTCCGTTCTCCACTCTTCCCAGTCTCTGGCAGCCGCTAATCTACTTTCTGCCTGTATATGGATTTGCCTATTCTGGACATTTCTTATAAATGGGATCACATAATATGTGGCCTTTTGTGATAGATTTCTTTCACTTAGCATGTCTTTAAAGTTCATCCATGTTGTAGCATTTGTTAGTACTTCATTACCTTTCATTGTTGAATAATAAAATGAAATAATGAAATTAGAGTACCACATTTTGTTTATTCACTCACCAGCTGTTGGATATTCGGGATTATTTCCACTTTTGGCAATTATGAATAATGCTGCTATGAACATGCAAGTACAAGTTTTTGTGTGGATATAGATTTTCAGTTTTCTTGAGTATATACTTATAAGTAGAATTGCTAGATCATATGATAACTCTATATTTAGCCTTCTGAGAAACTGCCATACCATTTTCCAAGTAACTACACCATTTTATATTCTTACCAGTAGTACATGAGGGTTCCAATTTATCCACTTCATCACCAACATTTGTTATTGTCTCTTTTAAATTATAGCCATCTTAGTGGGTATGCAGTGGTATCTCATTGTGGTTTTGATTTGCATTTCCCTAATGACAAATAAATGGTTTTGAGTCCTCTCACCCTGCTATTGACTTTCAAGTTTCAAAAAGAAAAAAGAAAAGATGCTGTTTCATATGATCCATGATTTAACCTATCAGGATTCTTCCCATCTAATATTTATTATTTACTTCATTACTTAGATCTTTAATTAAATAAGATAAAGTCTCTTCAGTAAATGGTGTTGGGAAAACTGGACAGCAACAAGCAAAAGAATGAAACTGGACCACTTTCTTGCACTATATACAAAAATTAAATCAAAATGGATTAAAGACTTGAATGTAAGACCCTACACCATAAAAGTTCTAGAAGAAAACACAGGCAGTAGGCTCCCTGACAGGAGTCTTAGCAAGGATTTTTTTGGATGTGATACCAAAAGCAAAGGCAACAAGGCAACAAAAGCAAAATAAGTAAGTGGGGCAATAATTGAACTTAAAGAGCTTCTGCACAGCAAAGGAAATCATTAACAGAATGAAAAGGCAAACTACTGAATGGGAGAAAATATATGCAAATCATGTATCTGATAAGGGGTTAATATCCAAGATATATAATGAACCCCTACAATTCAATAGCAAAAAAGCAAACAATCCAATTAAAAATTGGGCAGAATATGTAAATATGTCTAAACATATAGACATATTTTTCCAAAGATATATAGATAACCGACAGGTAGAGAAAAAGACGTTCAACATCACTAATCATCAGGGAAATACAAATCAAAACCACATTGAGATACCACCTCATACCTGTTAGAATTTTGTCAAAAAGACAAAAACCTCATACCTGTTAGAATTTTGTCAAAAAGACAAAAACTAACAGTGTTGGCAAGGATGTGGAGAAAAGAGAATTCTTGTGCAATATTGGTAGGAATGTAAATCAGTGCAGCCACTATAGAAGACAGTAGGAAGGTTCCTCAAAAAATTAAAAATAGAACTATCATATGATCCAACAGTTCCACTTCTGGGTATTTATCCAAAGAAAATGAAAATACTAACTCAAAAAGATACGATCTTATGTTCACTGCAGCATTATTTACTATAGTCATGACATGGAAACAACCTAAGTGTCCACTGATGGATGAACGGATAAAGAAAATATGGTGTGTGTATATATACATAGTATATAGTGGAGTATTAGCCATAAAAGAGAATGAAATCTTGCCATTTGTGACATGGATGGACGCTGATGGCATTAAGTGAAATAAGCCAGATATAGACAAATATGCTGCATAATATCACTTACATATGAATTAAAACAAACAAACAAACAAACAAAAAAACGACTTCATAGATTCAGAGGGCAAATTAATGGTTGACAGCGGTGGGGATGGGTGGTGGACGAAACAGGTGAAAGGGATCAAAAGATACAAAGATAGGGTACCAGGGTGGCTCAGTCTGTTAAGCATCTGACTTTGGCTCAGGTCATGATCTGGCGGTCCATGAGTTTGAGCCCCATGGCAGGCTCTGTGCTGACAGCTCAGAGCCTGGAGCCTGCTTCAGATTCTGTGTGCCTCTCTCTCTAATATAAATAAACATTAAATAAAGACATACAAAGGTATTTCCAGTTACAAAATAAGTTATGAGGATGCATGTGTAGCATGGTGGCTATATTTATTAATACTATATGCATATTTGAAAATTGCTAAGAGACTAAATCTTATAAGTTTCACCATAAGAAAAAAAATTGTGTAGCTGTATGGGTACAGATGTTAATTGAACTTATTATGGTGATCACTTCATAATTCAAATATTGAGTTAGATTGTACACCTGAAACTGATGTTATATGTCAATTACACCTCAATAAAACACAAAAATACTTATTTTTCATAAAATATCTATATTCACATGTGATGATTTATTATTGTTATTTTTAGTAAGTTAATAAATATTTTTAAAATGTCTGTTTTACTTTCTAATACAGTAAATACAGATAAATATAACTTGCATAAACAAAGCTCTTTCATGGTCTTGATAATGAAGAGTGTAAAGAGGATCCCAACACAAAAACATGTGAGAACCCACTGAGTTAGAATATAACTGAAAGTAGTGAGGACAGTATAGCCATGGACTATATACAGTATGACTCTCTAGTAGCCTACCAGATCATTCCTTCTGAAATGACCTTTGACCATTGGGAATGATCATTCAACCTGTTATAAATTCACATACAGTGTCTAGTCTATATTTTTCTATTTTATCCATGGGATAATAGGAAATTATCAAATCTTTTGGTACAGCATTGCACTGGTTCAGGGGTCAGCATATTGTATTCTGTAAAGGGCAAGGTAGTAAACATATGGGGCTTTTTAAGGCAGAGTCTCTGTTGCAACTACTCAATTCTGCTGTTACAGTTCAAAAGCAGCCCTAGACAGTAATAAATGGGGATGGTTGTCTTCCAGTAAAACATACTTTACAGACAGGCTGAGAACTAGATTTGACCGATAGGCTGTAGTTTGCTGACCCCTGCACCAGTCTACCAGAAATCCAAAAGCACCACTGAAAATAAAAAAAGACTTCAGCTTGACATATACTTTTACTGAATCTGTCACTAGTAGTGATCATTGTTTTGTGAATAATAAGAAACATCCTTTAAGTAAACTATTCCACTAAAAATGGTACATAAGGATTTAATAAAAGAAAAAAATTTAACATGACCATCACATTACAAATAATGGCAATGTTACACTTTAGAGGAAAAGAAAGTTACCTCTGTATCAACTTTTTGGGCTGTGTCTGGAATCTGCCACTGATTTGAAGATACAGCAGGATTCTGGTTTATACATTCTGACTTTCTCTTAGACTGCCATTGTTTCTGGTTACTCTCTGGAACCTTTGGTTCTTGATGTTCCTTAATTTCTGAAATTGCATTTGTTGTTGTTATCAACAAAAGGAAAGAATATTTGATAATAAAATTAAATCTGAAATACGAAACATGTTACAAACTATATTAGTACAAAGAGAGAAGGGGTGCTTTGGTTGCTCAGTTGGTTAGGTGACCGACTTAGGCTCAGGTCACGATCTAGCAGTTTGTGAGTTCGAGCCCCACATCAGGCTCTGTGCTGACAGCTCAGAGCCTGGAGCCTGCTTCAGATACTGTGTCTCCTCCTCTCTCTACCCCTCCCCTGCTCACGCTTTGTGTCTCTCTGTCTCTCAATAATAAACGTTAAAAAAAAAAAAAAATTAGGAAAAAAACAAAGAGAGAAACTAAAAACATTAAGCCAGCTGCTGACAACTGGCTTTTAATAAGTCATTTTACTAAGGTATAACACAGTCATGTTCCTAAGTTGCTACCTAGAGCTTTATCAGAGAACATTCTGAATTTAAATACTTCTGGGTCTTCACCAGAAAACACCAAATAAATAAAAATTCAAAAACACATATATCATAAGGTCTTACTAATAAAGAGAAGCTAATTTACCACTTTACATTAGACCTCTAGTATTTTAATTTTTTGTTAATGTTTATTCATTTTTGAGAGACAGAGACAGAGCATGAGCAGAGGAGGGGCTGAGAGACAGGGAGACACAGAATCTGAAGCAGGTTCCAGGCTGTGAGCTGTCAGCACAGAGCCCGACGTGGGGCTCAAACTCACGGACCGCAAGATCACAACCTGAGCCAAAGTCAGATGCTTAACCGATTGAGCCACCAAGGTATCCATAGATCTTTAGTTTTTTAACAAAAATTTTACATTAAACTAGCCTGTAATTTATTTTCTTAATGGTCTCCCAACAAAAAAGTCTCAACACTATAGTTACTATCCTATGAATATCAATATTCACTATCACCATAGTGCAAAAATCCTAAACAAGTATGTACAACGGATAGATAAAAGGGATAATGAATTATGACTAAGTTATGTTTACTCTTAAATGTGAAGTTTGCTTAACATGTGAAAATCAATTTAATTTGCCATAATAACAGGACTAAGAAGAAAAATACATGATCAACTCAATAAATGCAGAAAAAGCATTTGACAAGATTCAACAGTCACAAAAAATATCTAATGATAATCTAGGTATAAAGCAAAATTCACTGTTTTGTTATTTGATTGAGTAGATAAAAAATCTACAGCAATTATTTCATACAAAGGTAAAATATGGAAATCTTCCCTCTAAAATAAGTAATAAGATTGCCCACCTATCATCTCTTCTATTCATTATGATGTTACATGCAATACAAAGAAAAAAATGAAGGTTAAAAGGATAAGGAAAAAATGTTAAATCATTTTCTTTCTATGAAAGAATTCATAGAAAAATGTTAGAATTATTCCGTGAATTTAGTAACTCACTGACTATATCTAAGATCAATAGCTAAAACCAGTTGTATTTGTATTTTTATATACCAGCAACAAGGTAGAAGATGAAAAAATAGTTTCAAAATATTCCATTCACCATCACAGCATTGAAAATGCCAGGTATCTAGCAAGAACTCTAGCAAAAGAGAAGAAAAACCTCTAACAGAAAATAGTTCTCGATAACATCTTAAATACTACTTAAATGAATGAAGGGATATATGCCAGATTAGTGGATTAGAAAACCTATCTGCTAAATGCCCACCTGTCCCATTAGGATCTCAATAAAAAAATCCCATTTTAAAAAAAGAATCTGGTAGATTCTAATATTTATATGGAAACCCAAAAGGCCCAATAGCTGATACAGCCTTGAAGATGAATGAAGTTGGAAGATTTTCAATTGATTGCAGTAAATAAGATAGTATTGGCACAAAGATCTATGGAACAGAGAAGAATCCAAAACCAGATATCACAGGATATCTAATTTATAATTCACTAAGGGAGGGGCGCCTGGATGGCTCAGTCAGTTAAGCATCAGACTCTTTTGGATCAGGTTATGATCTCATGGTTCATGAGTTTTGAGTCCTAGGTCAGGCTCTGTGCTGACAACGTGGAGCCTGCTCAGGATTCTGTCTCCATCTCTCTCTGCCCCTCCCCTGCTCACTCTCTGTCTCTCTCTCAAAAATAAATAAACATTATAATTCACTGACGGGAAAAGAGGGTCTTTTCAATAAATGATGCTGGACCGACTGGATATCCACATGAGGGAAAAAAACAACAGAATCTTGATACGTCATCTTACTTATACACAAATATTAAATTCAGTTAGAATGTAAGTCCATATGTGAAAGGCAAAATGATAAATCATCTAAAATATGCAGAAATATCATTACAATCTTGGAGCAGGCATAGATTTGTTAAAAGACATAGGAAATACCACAAAGGAAAAGACTGATAAATTAAAATGCATAATAATTAAGAATTTCTTTTCCTAAAAAGTCTTCAGTACATAATGGAGAAATTACTTGTAACACACATATCCAACAAAGGATATGTATCTAGATGATATAAATATCTCCTAGAAATCAATGAGAAAAAGAAAGAAAACCCAATAGAAAAATTGGCAAGAGTTTCAAACAAGTACTTCACAAGAGAATATCCAAATGGCCAATAAACATAAAAAAAGATGTTCAACATCATAAGCCATCAGAGAAGCGCAAATTAAAACCACAGTAAGATATCACTTAGCAGCATCCAAATGTCTAAAATTAAAAACCAACAATAAAACAATTGGGACTAATATGTAGCAAGAGCAACATCCCTGCTGGTCAAAGGGACCACCATTCTAGAAAACTGGCACTATTTGCCAAAGTTGAACATACACACATTCTGTGACCCTACAACCCCACTCTTTGGATACACTCAAAAGAAACGTGCATGAATGGAATGATATTTCAACAGACTGTACTCTCATGATTTGGGTGATTTTGTAATTGGCAGTTTTACTATGTAATAAAGTATTACTGGCACTGTATAGGTACTCAACAAGTATTTACTGAAAAACATTAAATTAGGTATAAGATTAGTATTATTAACAAGCATATTTGGTAAAGATGATTTTTCAGTAATACCAGTTTATGATACATGCCATGAAAATATCCTTCAAATACTAGGAAAAGGAATCTATTCCAAATCAAAATAATGGCAAATAGACCATTCTAGGGTGAATAACAGTCTCAGTTTGCTGGGAACTGACAGTCATTCTGCTATATATAGAACTTTTCAGGGGTAACACCAGGGAAGTTCCAGTCTGGAAACCAAAGAGTCTCAACAAGCCTAGTATGTCCCAGTTTTCCTCTTCAGTCAAATTAAAGAAAAACATTAGTCAATCTGGTAAACTTTGTTTGGACAAGGATCATCCAATTCATGATCTTGTTCAAAAATCTCTAATGGTACTCTGATATCTACAAAAAAAAAAAAAAAAATGTAAGCGTGGAGTTCAGTTTACCTAGTTTTACCTTCTATTTCTGTATGACCTGTTATAGTTTTCTGCATAGACTATCTTTTGTTCCTAAAATATTTTATTCTTTTGTTTTCATTATTTCCTCCATTTGAAATACTCTATCACTGCCATTTCTTCCTATTTAAACCCAAATAGTTCTTCACCTTTCTTCTCCATAAAACATGTTCTTACCCTAAACCAAATAGTTCCTCACATTTTTCCTTCTTCTGAATTCTCACAGCATTTTATTTATGTGCTTCTCAATATACCCTCTAAAATTCTACACAGCATTATATTTATCAGTCTGTCTCCCACACTGGATGGCAATCTCCTTGGGACTGTTTCATTCATTTATATCCCCTTAGAACATATCATACTACTCATATAGTAGAAAATCAAATGTCCGATAAAAAAGAGAATTATCATAAAGATACAGCTTGTGTTTTTTTCCAGAAAAGTATTTGTCAAGCCAACTGAAAAACCTAACTCAGCCCCAATGTACTTTCCCTCCACTCTTGCTTTTACACAGCTGTTAGCCAAATAAACTTCCACTGCTACAGAATTCAACACTTTTCATAGACTCTATATAATTCAATTGACATACAAGATAAAGGGACATATAGTCTTACATTGTAATTTGTAGATGGCTGGTCAACTTTCACAAGCACCAGAGTGCTATTCTTAATTAATAAAAGCCTATTTTGTCTCTCTCACCTTCTAATTTTGATACAAGACTTGATTCAGTTTTATTCTTCAAGGTTACTGAATCTGTAATAAGTTCAGAACTCTTCTCATCCGACATCAGAGGTTCCTTGGAATGGATATTTTGAATAGACTACATGAAAAGAATAAGACATAAAAATAATAAAGTCTCATAAACAGTAATAGTACTAATTTGTCTTAGTGTTCAATAGACTAAAGTCTCATCTATGTGAAAAGATTGCTAAGAAAATTATCTACTATAATCAGATATAGACTCACAAACTGAGGAAGGATTAACTTCTTGAATTATTGACTAGAACAGTGGAACTGGCCATAACCATAAATGTGGCCAATGTGCTTTCAATGGACATAATCAACTCATAAAATATAATCACTTAAAAAGAGAGGTTGAAAATTTGAATATAACATAAGACATGCCTCATTATTTTGTGACTATGATGGTATTTTATCCCCAAAATAACATTAGTGAAAATTAAGATTTGCATAAGTCTAAAACAGTAGTTATTCTAAAATCCAAAAAGTAAACTTTTTAAACTATGCACTATTCTCTAAGGTAGCTATGATCAGTTAAAATAATAAGCATAGACCATGAAAAAGATGAATTACAAAAAATATAAACTTGAAAAGACCCACATTGTGAGGCCAGGGGTTGAACTCAAGTACAATAAGAACAGTATGAGACTAAAACTGTTTCCAGTCTTTGCATTTACAAAGACACATCACAATTTACTCTCATTGCTATATAAGATGTCCTGTCAGAACATATGATTAAACACACCAACCAAGAAACAGAATTTGGGGGGAATGACTCCCCTAGCTATTCCCAAACCCAACTAATCTGTTTAAATATAAGCATGATAAGTATTATGTCAAAGTTATCCCAGGAGATCATTGATCATTTCTCTACATGAAATGTACATGTTCGTCAACTTTGGAGGAACAGTTTAGGACTTCTGTACCACTTCCCACTAGTGGTCCTGTATCTCTTGGGGCTTCAGGAACACTGTTGGACCCCTTCCCCGGGAAAAACTCCATGGATCCTAGATCAGGAAACCTTGCTCCATATAAAGATTTAAAAATTAAAATACCTTTAAATTTCTCAATTCACTGGAATCATTTCCACTTGATTTAGATCCAGGTACAATCATATCTTGGCGTTCTGATCCAGAGGTCTGTCTGCTACCCACAAACCAAAATAGTTTTAATGCTTAATTTAAAATTAATCTTTTTAATGTGCTATTTTTTCCATTTTAAAATTGACTTCTTAACAATATATACACTTTTTAATTGGAAAGATCTCTTGAAAAATTATTTTTAAAAATAACATGATTGTAGTACAAATGTAATGAAGTTAGGTGCTGGGCAATGACGAAAAGGACAGATAAGTGGTAGGTGATTGTGTACTTCATAACGTAATAAGTAACAATTGGGGCTAAGTAGGAATGTAGTAAAGAAGGGGACAGCAGTATGTAGGTGAAACCACACTTCGAAATGCAAGCAGCTTAAGGAAAAGGACTAGAGTATAAACCTTTCCATAGGCCTCCACAGTGTCAACCATACAGTGTATCGTGGCATGCACCAAGAAAATGGCTGGTTTTGTTTTATTTTTATTTTTTTATAATGGGAGAAAGTCTCCTTTTATTATTCGGAGAGGTATTTAAAATGGAGACAAGAAAAAAGTCATCTCATAAGATTCTGGACAACCAAAATACACTTAGTATCTATCTTTAGTCAAGTGCTAAGTATAACAGAATTTTAATTAAAGATGCCAACTAAAAACAATCAGGGGCGCCTGGGTGGCTTAGTCAGTTAAGCATCCAATGACTCTTGATTTCAGCTCAGGTCATGATCTCACAGCTCGTGGGTTTGAGCCCTGCATTGAGCTCTGTGCTGACAGCATGAGCCAGCTTGGGATTTTCTGTCTCCCTCTCTCTCTACCCCTCACCCTCTCCTGCTTGTGCACACACGTGTGCTCGCTCTCTTTCTCAAAAATGAATAAACAAACATTTTATAAATAAATAAATAATAAAAACAACCTGTTGTATTTCTGAAGTTTATTTGCAAAATGATTCTCTGGAATCCAAGGGGCTTTTTCTAATAGAAATAAGGTTATCAAGAATGCTTAGAGTTAAGAACAGACCAGAACAATTCCCTTAGCTAAGTTGGAAAACTAGATTCCTACTTCTTTTAAGGGGATAAATATCCAGGTTGAAGAAAGGAGAACACATTGGACGTGATGAACAATATTTCATCTCTACCTGCTCTGCCCCACCTCTTGATGCCCTGGGCTCTGTAGCAAATGAATGAATTAATCATCTTTCCCACTGATAGCTATTCTTTTCCTTGAACTTGTTAGCAAAGAAATTGTTCCTAGACCTCCTTCCACCCCTGCTATGAAGACTTTCACAAACATAAGAAACGGATTCTTACCAGAGAAACTACCCATAAGCGAGAAATGCCCAGATACTAGGAGTTTTTACCTCAAAGATGTCTGCATATATCTTTTAAGCTTAATGTTGATTTAATATTTTTTCCTCCATGTTCCATAATTTGTTAACCATTCCTTTTTTTTTTTTTTTAAGATTTTTACCTTTAAGTAATCTCTACACCTCACATGGGGCTCAAACTCACAACCCCTACCTAGATCAAGAGTCACATGTTCCACCAACAGAACTAGCCAGGTGCCCCCATTTAATTTTTAATGAGTGAAAAGCAAAATAAAGTCACATTCCCCACTCATTCCTTTGTCCCTAACCTTTAATACTAAGTAAAAATACTTAATCATAATTACTATTATGCAATAAAAAACTTTGTGACCGTTCTGTCATCAATCTTTAAGTATTGAAAACAAATTAAAAAATTAAAATTCAAACATACCTTTTTGTAAAACTTGGTACAACTGAATCATCTGTCTTCCCATAACCCGGGCTACTTAGAAGGTTAACTGGGACTCTTCCAAAAGGGCATGACTAGAAATGTTTTGAAAGATTAAGTAACCAACTAGGAAATAAGTATAGACCTCACCACTATCACTTTAATCAAGGTACATTAGAAATAACTTACCCGTTTAGCTTTCTTTGTTTGTTTCAAGGGATTTCGATGACCTATTTCTGCATCTTGAGGGGGCAAGTTTTCTCTATACAGGAAGAAAATACCCCAATTTTTAAAAGAATAATATTAACATAGGAATTGCCATTAACTGCTAATGTTATTACTCTAACACTAAAATACAGATGTAGATGTATAAATAACATAAATGTATGATGAACATTTAAAAAACAGATTCAGTTTCATTACCCATACAAAAACTTGGCTTTAGTAGTCTGTCCTCTGGAATCACAACTGATGTTCCTATTCTGTAAATGTCCAAGTGAATTGGGGAATGATTCTTGAGCAGTTAATATTGTAGATGCTATAAAAAAATTTAAATTGTAATTAAATTTATAAAGACATAAGAAATACACAAAAAGTAACCTCACAAATATGAATACTTAAAAAGATAATTCAGGGGTACCTCGGTGGCTCAGTCAGTTAAGAGTCTGACTTCAGCTCAGGTCACAATCTCGTGGTTCATGATTTCGAGCCCCACATCAAGCTCTATGCTGATAGCTCAGAGCCTGGAGCCTGCTTTGGATTCTGGGATTCTGTGTCCCCCTCTCTCCCTGCCCCTCCCCCATTATACTTTCTCTCTCTCAAAAAAAAAAAAAAAAAAAAAAAAAAGATAATTCATAGTAAACATTTGTCCCCAAATAAGATATGCAGACATGAAGATGTTGTGAAGATAATTCTCTAAGTATACATGTAATAGTTTCAAAATTACATAATTGTTTCCCCAGAATAAAGGTATATTCCTTATTTCTAAAAAGTCATTCACTTATGGATAAAGAAATTGTGGTTTATATACACAATGCAGTACTACATGGCAATGAGAAAGAACGAAATATGGCCCTTTGTAGCAACGTGGATAGAACTGGAGAGTGTGATGCTAAGTGAAATAAGCCATACAGAGAAAGACAGATACCATATGTTTTCACTCTTATGTGGATCCTGAGAAACTTAACAGAAACCCATGGGGGAGGGGAAGGAAAAAAAAAAAGAGGTTAGAGTGGGAGAGAGCCAAAGCATAAGAGACTCTTAAAAACTGAGAACAAACTGAAGGTTGATGGGGGGTGGGAGGGAGGGGAGGGTGGGTGATGGGTATTGAGGAGGGCACCTTTTGGGATGAGCACTGGGTGTTGTATGGAAACCAATTTGACAATAAATTTCATATAAAAAAAAGTCATTCTCTTGCTTAGACTGAATTTTTTAATTTACTAATGAGTTTGATTAGCAAAAAAAAAAAAAAAAAAAAAAATTCCAACAGGGTTAATAAAGATTTTGGTACTTCTAAAAGCCCTACACCTCCTTTACATCTGAAATTTAATCTGAGATTTTGATCATTCTACACAGATGGTATTTTTCTTTAAAATGTTATCCTGAACTCTTTCTTGCCGGACAATCTACCACAGAAAAGTAGTAGCACACAGTAATACCCTTACCTGATAAACTCTTCTTTTCCTCCTCTGAAAGCAGCTGCTTTTTTTGAAGGTTTAAATTCCGAATGGCAATTTCTAGCATTTCCAGTGGTACTGCTCCACATTCTACAGCTTTATGAAGAAGTTGTTTACTTTTTTTGAAATTACCTAACAAAGTAAAAAAATTTTGTCATTTAAATGCAACAATCTTCATTCCCCAGATACTTATTCATCAGGACCTAGGGAAAAAATTTAAAAGGCTTAGGTAAAAATATTTATTCCAAGATTCACATACCTTATTTCATAAGCAAATAAAAGCAATTTCTCTCTTCTGGTAAGAATTCTTGTCAAATAGCTTACTTATATAATAAGTAGTAAACATAATTATGCATTCATTTTAGCAACACTGCCCATTTTCAGAAAAGAAATATAACAAAGCAATATAAAGTGGGGGGCAGCAAAAACTAAATAAAATAGAAACTTAGGGGATGTAGTAAAAGGAAAACCAAGCTCTAGATGTTACTACAGTCCCAAGAGCATCAATCTGTTACAATGCAGTATAATAATCATTCATAACAACATTTAGTTATTAAGGATGACATATTTTGCTAAAGGGAATCCTCCATCAAAAGATTCATATTTTAAAAAATAGTAATAGGGACGCCTCGGTGGCTCAGTCGGTTGAGCGTCCGACTTCAGCTCAGGTCATAATCTCGCAGTTTGTGGGTTCGAGCCCCATGACGGGCTTTGTGCTGACAGCTCAGAGCCTGGAGCCTGCTTCAGATTGTGTCTCCCTCTCTCTCTGTCCCCCCCCCCCACACTATCTCTCTCTCTCCTTCAAAAATAAACAAACATTAAAATAAATCAATAAATCAATCAATAAATCAATCAATCAATAAAAAAAAAGACTAGTGTTTAGCTATCAGACTTAGCTATACCGCCCTCAAATGCAAAATAACTGACACCACCATAATTATTTTTCTGACTACAGATAAATCACCAAATTTTCTTTCAATTGCCAACTTACTCAATATATTTTGTCTAGAATTTGATTTAAAATGTCAAATGTGTACATCATGTATCAATGGAATGTGTTATCAGCATTTCTGGGAGCAACTCAGCTATGCTACACACTTGGGCACTTAGGATTTAAAAATGATTAGGAAATCTCTATCTTTTGACAGTTTACAAATTTTAAGAATTTAAACATATCTGATAGTGGCTAAGTATACATTTATTCAGAGTAGTGGTATTTCACAATTTAAGCATTTTAGGGCAGCAAAAGAAGGTAGGCTTAGATAAAAACTAGTAATTAGGGAGGTTAATAAAGTAACAGACCCCTTTGAGAGTCTGATAAAAAAATACCAACTGTCCTCTAACCATACACACCAAACTGCACATAGAATTTCAGAGATGTGCATACTTCCTAAAAACCCATTCATAATCTTGTCCAAAATAACTGCAATTTTGACCTTGAGTGATAAAATTTATTTTTTTACAGATAACAAAACTGGAGGTTTTCAATATTTGTGTGTTCTAAAGATACAAAACTTGTAGTTGCTATTGATAGGCCACAATACTTCAACAAATGCTTTAAGTAGAATGACGGAAAGAGAGAGGGTACTAAAGGCCTTGCCAAACTTCCTCGAACAAGCAAGGAGGAATCAATGTTCCTAGGTAGAAAAGGAATGGTTTTTTTAAAAGTCACCTGACAGTGCACAGGATAGATTAGAGGTGATTCAGATAACTAGGACTCAGAAATCATGTAAACACGTAAAAGTTAACGGTTCTCAAACCATTTCCTGAGCTGTTACAGTGCTCTTCTCTAACCTCAATCCTGGGAAATACATGCCAGTGACTGAGCCCTGCTTTGGGCACCGTGATGGAAACTCTGGCTGAACCAAACCACTAGCGATAATGTGTGCATCACAGGTAACAAACGGGATTAGGGTTGGAGCAGAAACAAGACAGAGGGAAACAGTAACATGTGGCCAGAGGGCAGACTGAAACCCTCATGGATCCAAAAGCCCCAGAAAATTAGAAAAAGAAAAGACTAAGGAATGGGCAGGCTAAAAATGTGAGGAAGACATTGCCATAGTTCTATCCAAAAACTCAAGACTATGAAGAATCAAAAGAACAAGAAATAAAAGCTTCCACAGCAGTTTTTTTTTTTTTTTTTTAAATTAAAAAGAAGAACTACCAATTAATGCTACAATTTTATTTTGGTGTATATATTTTAGTACTGTGAAACCATAGTATAAGGAAAGCTTATCTAAGCACTAACTTAAGTATCTTATATGCTTCTCTCGCACAAATACTCAATGAAAAAGCCACTTTCCTTTAGACACTTCCTGAATCTAATTAATGGCACAAACACGATGTTCACTTACATCTCTGGATTATCTGTTACAAGTAGAAAAGCTAGTATAACAAACATTCTCTACATTTACACTTTGGTGGCATTCTTCCCCCATACTCTCACCTGATCAATTTTCATGCCTTTAGCCTCAAATTTTTACTTCATATGTATGATTTAATATTAGAATGTGAGTTACAGCACGAAGTTAACATTTTTCAAATTTGGACTTGACATTTTCAAATTACCTTGTGATAATTCAAATTGTGCAAAAGATATATGCACAAAAGCAAATTTCTTGCAGTTTGCTCTGGCCATCTGAAAGTAGTCCCGTGCATCATCTGGCTCTTGAATACTGTAAAAAAGATTTCAGAGTTCAAATTTTAGAAAAAAGGGCACAGCTACCTAAGTTTGATAACTCCTTATTCAATTTTCCAAAGGACATGGGATTCTAGTTTTTTTCTGTGTAAAATTAAATACTAATAAGTTAATTTTTAACATCTTTCTAGGCAGAGTCCAGAATACATAACTTTTGTGGAAATATATACATAGTAAACAGAGTTTACAATATTCATTTGTTAATTATAAACAGAAGGATTTGGTTAAAAAATACTAATTTTCTTACAATTAATACTAACAACATGTCTTTTATAATGTAGTTGTGTACTATGTAATGTAGTTAGTTAAACATAATTCAAAAGTGAATACTTACGCTTTTAATTCAGCAAATCTCACTTGAATTTGAGCAAAACTCTCGTTTTGGCCATATTTATCTGGAGGAAGTGCTTCAATTGCTTGACTGTAACGACCAATTAATTTATTTAAAAGAGCATCATTCAGAGGGACACTGTTTTTCTCTAGTTTGAGCAACAAATTCAACCAGTCCTCCGGGTTGTTTGCCATCATCATAATTTGGTTGACAGTTCCCGAGTTATCTGAAGTAGAGGAAGAAAATATGCCACAAGAAATGCCAAATTGCACTTTTTCTTCAAATTAAAGTTAGTAATTTATATTCTTAATATAAATATACATAAACTCCTTAAATTATTTTAAAAACCTTAACAATTCATATAAATGTAAGCAACATATTTCCTGCATATATGTCTTCATAAGAGTTTATTTTACTCCAAAAGTTACATATTCTGAAGGAAAGAAAAACTTTGGAAGTAAGCTAGTTTTTTATAGCTTTTAAAAAACCATATGTAAGGGCACCTGGGTGGCTCAGTCAGTTAAGCGTCTGTTGATTTCAGCTCAGGTCATGATCTCACAGGTTTGTGAGACAGAGCCCTCATCATAGAGCAGGGCGTGCTTGGAATTCTCTCTCCCTCTCTCTCTACCCTTCCCCAACCTGCATGTGTTCTCTCTCTCTCAAAATAATAAACATTAAAAAAAAAAAACAACCCTATGTAGTCTAAAAAAATTTTATCTTGTAGCAGCATAATTCTATTTCATCCCCCTAACTACCCAAAGAAAACCTACACCTCCCCCACTATCACCTATAACAACTTTGTCAGAAAATTCATCAATGACTTATTCGTTAAAAATTTTTAAACGTATCACCTTATTTCTCCTAACATAATCTTTACAACTTCATCCATCCAACATTATCTCCATAGACTTCAAACTTACCTTTAATCCAATTAAACAAAATCAATTTATAAAAGATAAGTAACTGGTATGGTTATTTTCTTCTCCCTCCAAGTTACCCATATTTCTCCATAAAGATTGTAATTTATTTTCTTACTTTCTTTACTGTCAATTGTTTTAAAAAGACAAATTGAATTAATGTCAGTCTCCTGTTCAGGATATTTTAGTCATTACTAAATATTATTAAACACAGATTTCCCAGAGAAACTATCATTCTTTCTGTAAGTTTTGGTTACCTTCAATAAGAGCCAAATCTATGCTTTTATAAACAAAATTACTTTCTGTTTTACTAAAACACAACTTTAACTCTGCTTTTTTATTTTAAATTTATTCTGGACTGGGGAACCTGGGTGGCTCAGTCAGTTAAGCGTCCAACTTCGGCTTAGGTCATGATCTCATACTTTGTGAGTTCGAGCCCTGCATCACACTCCGTGCTGACAGCTCAGAGCTTGGAGCCTGCTTCAGATTCTTTGTCTCCCTCTCTCTCTCCGCCCCTGCCATGCTTGCTCTCTCTCCCTCAAAAATAAACATTAAAAAAAAATTTTTTTTTAATTTACTTTGGACTGATATTAATTTCACTTTCCAGTTTTTACTTCCCTTCCATTGTTGTCCTAGCAAATTAGTCTACAAGATGTCTAAAAACCACTGTGTTTGTAAATGTATTCCCCATGCCTCTGAGTACCATTCTCCTTCGATTCAGAACTTAAATTGTATCTTTATATTGTTAGTGTTCACTTGATGACAAACATATTTTACAATGCAGTGTAGTGGATGCATACTCTTCCCATCTATAAATCATGGTTTTAAGCATCTTTGATACTTATGATACTGTCTTATGTCCCAGTTACCCATATATGTTAAGTATTTACAAGTTTGGAGATCACCTGGGTGGCTCAGTCCGTTGCGCATCCAACTCTTGATCTCGGCTCAGGTCATAATCTGTTTGTGGGATCGAGCTCCGAGTTGGGCTCTGCACTGACAGCATGGAGCCTGTCTGGGATTCTAATTCTCCCTCTCACCTTGCTCTTTCCCAGCTCACACGCATGCACACTCTTTCTCAAGATAAATGAACTTAAAAAAAAAAAAAAAAAAAGTCTTGGAGCCCCTGACTCAGTGGCTCAGTTAGTTAAGCCACCAACTGTTGATTTCAGCTCAGGTCATGATCTCACAGTTCATGAGATCAAGCCCCATGTTGGGTTCTGTGCTGACAGTGTTAAATAAACTTAAAAAAAAAAAAAAAAAGTATTTACATGTTTGAGTGAACTAAGGACATTTAAAAAAAATTTTTTTTTCATGTTTATTTATTTTTGAGAGAGAGACAGAGCACAAGCTGGGGAGAGGCAGACAGAGGAGGGAGACACAGAATCCAAAGCAGGCTCCAGGCTCTGAGCTGTCAGCACAGAGCCCAACGTGGGGCTCAAAGTCACAATCCGCAAGATCATGACCTGAGCTGAAGTCTGATGCTTAACTGACTGAGGCACCCAGGCGCCCCATGACCGAAGGATTTTAAATAAAGACTCATCTTGGTGTTCAAGCTTTGTTAACATTATTTAAATACATTTAATAAAGTATGGTAATACTCTCCTAAGATTTTGTTTAACACCAAAACGATCAGTTTCTAGGTTGTTTCAAGTGAATATGATCTGCCATCTTGACTAGACTTCAGGTTCTTCCATTTATTTTCAATCCTTCACTCATTTAATGGTCAGTATACATATAACAAACTTATTCAAAGGTCACTTTCCAAACAACCTCAACAGTGTGAAATATAGAAAGAGTTAGGCTTGTAAGCTAACTTTTCATAAAGCTAGGGTATTAAACTTTGGGCACATTCTACTCATTAATCATCCAATAAATATTTAAGTACATATTGCATGTCAGACAGCATTCCAAGCTCTATAGATATAACAAAACAGATAAAAATCATGCCCTCATGGAGCTCACATTCTAGTGGAAGAGACAGACAATAAACAAATTCATGAGTAAATTAGATACAAGATGATTAGTGCTATGGAGAAATACAATACAGAGAAGGAAGAGAGGTGTCACGTGCCCACACCAGCAGGTTGCTATTTTAAATAGGTGGGTGAGGAAAGGCATCAATGAGAGGACCTTTGAACAGACCTGGAAAAGGAAAAGGTAGACAGTTACCTGGGGAGTGGCGTTTAAGGCAGAGAGCAAGAACAAAGGCATTGGGGTAGGAGCTGGTCTAGTATATAGTAGAGACAGCAAGGAAGCCATTGTGGCTGGAACAGAGTGAACAAGGAAGAAAAGGAGAAAAGGGGTAGTAATAGGAAGATTCTCCCCTTCAAAAATTGAGTGTTTGACTTTAAGTTTATACATAACTTCATTGCAATTGGTGAGATCGTCTCAGTTTACAGAAAAAAAGGAATGGGAAAAAATGGCATATCTACTGCTGGCATGTGTATCAGCAGAAATAACGGCTGACAATAATGGAAGAGTTAAGAGCACACTGTAATAAATTATATTGTTTCCATTTTTAAGAAAGCAGAAAATTGTGGGAACGTTTCCAAAGAGCAGGGTTAAATTATAAAGTGTCTGTAGTCTAACTGGTAAAGAACAATTACTGAGGAAATTACAATTGTGAATACACAAGGTTAACACTTCATTCCTTTACATTAGAGGGCACTCAAAGAAAAGGAACTCACCTGTAGTATCAGCAGAGACTTTATTCAAGCTTAGCTCATCAGTAAGGTCTTCATTTTTAAATTTATTTTTAATATCCCTCACTTTGTTCATTATAGAATCAATTGTCAATTCTCTGCCACTTAAATCCTCGGCCTCCATTTCTAAGGCATAAAAAAAGTAAACTGGTCATATCATTCCTTTTCACTAGCATTAAAGAAAAAAAAGATGTCTCAACTAGCCTTTTTTTTACCCAGAAGACTATAGCATTAGTTATACGAACACATCTAAACAGATTAATTAGAGTATTTGTGAAGCTATGTGGATAAAAACAACAGCACATCCTTGTAATTTGTCCAGCAAGGTTTCCAATAGGCCACATATACCTTTTCTTCCCAAAAGAACTTCAACGAAGTCATTGCACAACACAGACGTTGCTACCCCTCCTTGCTTTCAAACTTTCCATTTTTCTTCCACAATTTCCTTTCACTCTTTTTCCAGAATTATTTTCTCTGGGCCATCTGCAAATTCACTTATTATTATGTTTTTAATGTGAGGGAATGCTTGCTTGGATTCTGGTAATGACATATAGACATAATATTTTTGGTAACGAAAATAACCATTCTTTTATTCACTCTCTGTATGCCAGTAAACCTGCACACTGAAAGTGCTTCCAAAGCAGAACATGAACAACATCATAACCCTTTACTGATAAATGGGATATCAGCAGGCTTGTTCTTATGCGTGTCTGGCATAATTATGCTTTGCTATCTCAATCGTTCTAAAACCAAGAATCTACTGTATTCTTACACTACTGAGCACTTGCTCATCTGCATGGTGGTGATGGTGCAAAGTATCTGCAGTCGTTCTTCCTATCATTCTCAGGTTTGTGATTCTCAAGGTTAATACCTAGTAACCCAGGGTAACTGATATCAATGCCGCTCCTGACCTCGAGTTTGACAATGAAAAGGGGTGATAAAGTAGGCATCTAGAAACCACTATTTGAAGTCAGGTTCAAAAGGTAACTGTCAGAAAGGGGCCACCATCTCCTCGCTCTCTTCTAAAAAACCTGACGAGAGGGCGTGCCTTTTGGGAGAGGATTTCCTGTCCCCCAAACTCTCCCCAGGTGCCACACCCGATGCACACACCCACCTCCGGCTTACAGGGTCAACAAAACCTCCCTCATCACCCACTGGATTGGCGGAAGCAGCGAGACCTCCCCTCCCCCTCCAGTTCGTTTAGCCGCGCCCCACGTCTCCTACCAGGCTCTGAGTCCTCCCTGCCTCGCCCTCACCACTCACCGACCCTCGCGGCTAAACAGCCTACACACGGGCCGCTGCCGTTCCTCGGTGTGCCCCCAAGGAAGAACTCACCGCCAGAAAGCGGAGAAGGGAAGAAAAGATGGAACCCAAATCCCTCTCCGCAAACACGTTTGAATTTCCCCGCCGCTATCTTCGCGTCTGCTTATTGCTCAGTTCTCGTCACGTGAAAACGTCTTCTCTGATTGGCTCGCGTGCGTAGGCAATGCCCCGCCCCCAGTGATCCGCGGAGTGCGTCTTGGGAGTGTCTCACACTCTAACCCTGGGCGGGGCGCCTGCGGTAGCGAGGTGCTCGATTTCCATGCACGTTCGGGAGGTGTTTTTGAGCTGGCTTTCTTGCACTTCCTTGTTTAACCAGGCCAAATTTTTGCCGGGGAGCGAACCGCCTCTGGGCGGAGCTACCTGATGAGAGGAAAATAGCGACGGGGACGTTGCTTGGGATCTAAAAGATGCCCTGTGAATCGGTCCATTCCGCCCCATTCCGCCCCTTTCCGCCCCTTTCCGCCGCACTGCCACGCGATTGTGTCCTTCACGCGCCTCACTGCCCGGCTTAGGGAGAAGATGGCAAGAAAGGGTCGTTCGGAGAGCTACTTTCAGCCCTGCGACCAGCTTGAGAATCTCAGTGCTTATTGTCCTTGAGCTTCAACTAAACGCTTTTCCACTATCCTAAAATAAGTAACTCCGCACTTCCTCTTTAAGCCAAGGCCTTCCTCTTTGTCAGAATTCCGCACAGAATTCACCAGCCGACGGGATTGCTGCGTCTGAATTTGCCCGATCAGCCCCCTGCCTCCGAATTTGTCCCATTTAAGAGTTCAGGTGCATTCAGGAAAAGGGCACCTCCCTAGTAATCTACCCGTGCTAGGCCTCTGTGCTGAAGTGGGGTTGTGATCCAAGATAACACTTTTCTCTGCCAATGGGAGAGGTGTCTTTGTTGTACCAGCATTAGGACATATGCTGTATGGTCGAACAGGCTGGTTGATTTTGTGTGTGTGTAGAAACTAACTACAGCTGTCACGTAACTCCAAAGCTGTCCTTAGAATCCTCACAATCGCGGGTCTGCTAACCACTTAGCCAGCAAGAAAGCCTTTCCTTGTTTAATGCATCTTTCCATATCTACTGGCTGTGTGATTTTACTTCAGCTGAGCAAAATCATCTGTTGTAGCATGGTTGGCTAATCGTTACCTTTGCATCATTGCAAGGAATTTTTTAATTGCAAGGAATTGATTATTCCACCAATTCTTGTTGATCTCTTAGGGCCTGATTTCAAAACTTCATTTTCCTAAAAATATAGCTGCTGAATAACCTCACCCTAATACTACTTTCTGTACACTTATTCCTGTCGTGATCTCTAGTCTTAATTTTTAAATATCAGCTATATGCTAAATGTGTATGTCCAGCTGAACTGTGTTCCCTGAACTCCAGACTCCTATATTCACTGCCTACTTAACATCTCCACTTAAATGTCTCACAGCCACCTAAGACTCAAAATTGCAAAACTGAGCCCCCGGTCTTCTCCTTTACCCCCCAAACCTGCTGCTTACAAAATCTCTGTAAAAGACAATCTCATTGTCCTAATTTTTAGGCCAAAATCATTGGCGTCATCCATGACCCCATATCCAATCTAAGAGCATATTGTGTTAGGTCCAACAAAGTACTCCTGGAATCCTACCACTTCTCCCCACCTTTACTGCTACCACCCTAGTCCATCACTCACCTGGATTTGTGCAATATCTTCCTGGCTGATCTCCTTGCTTCTGCCTTTGCCTCACTTCAATTTATTTTCCAGCACAGCAAAATATTCTTAAATTACATCATATGACTCCTTTGTTCAAAACCTTCAGAGCTCTCTGTCTCACTCAGAATAAAAGCCAAAGTTCCTTACAGTGGTCTAGAGCTGCACTATTCAATATGGTAGCTGTTAGCCACATATATATGGCTATTGAACACTTGAAATGTGGCTAGTGCAGCTGAGGAACTGAATTTTTTAATTAATGAAACTAATTAATTTAAGTTTAAAAACTGATATTCAGTGCAATTATTAGAAGACTTTTAAGTATGTTTAGAACCTGAGTATGTGAATCTACTTGTTCACCTGTAAATCTTGTGAGATCTAAATGCAGATTAAGTACTTTCAACGAAAGTGCTTATATGTCGTAAGTGTAAATACACACTGGGTTCTGAAGACTTATTATGAAAAAATAATGTAAAACGTATTGTGGATAATGTAAAAAATATTGATCACTGTCTGAAGTGATATTTTTGATATATTGTATTAAATAAAATATATTATGAAAATTAGTATCCCTTGTAACAGACTAGAGGAGATTGACATGACAACTAAATGCAATATGGTAGCATGGATTGGATCCTGGAACAGAAAGTGGACATTAATGGACAAACTGATGAAATCCAAATAATAACTGTGATTTAGTTAATAGTAATGTATCTGTGTTGGTGTCTTAATTTCAAGAAATATACCACGGTAATATAAAATATTAACAGTAGGGAAATTGAGTGAAACCTATACACCAACTTTCTGGATTACACGTGCAACCTTTGTAAACCAAAATTTTTTCCAAAATAAAAAATTTATAGAGGGGCGCCTGGGTGGCGCAGTCGGTTAAGCGTCCGACTTCAGCCAGGTCACGATCTCGCGGTCTGTGAGTTCGAGCCCCGCGTCGGGCTCTGGGCTGATGGCTCAGAGCCTGGAGCCTGTTTCCGATTCTGTGTCTCCCTCTCTCTCTGCCCCTCCCCCGTTCATGCTCTGTCTCTCTCTGTCCCAAAATAAATAAACGTTGAAAAAAAAAAAAATTAAAAAAAAAAAAAAATTTATTGAAATTTAATTTCACCTGCTTCTTTTTAAATATGGCTAATGGAAAATTGACAATTACATATGTGGTTTACACTGTATTTCCATCAGTGGTCTAAAAAAATCCTATAGTTTTACTTATCTGACCCACTTATTTAGCTTATTTATTTTCTGACTCTCCACCCCTTACCCACTAGAATGTAAACTCCATAAGTGCAGGAATTTTTGTCTACTTTGTTCATTACAGTATCCTTAGTGCTTAGAATGGTATCTGGTACATTGTAGACACTCAATAAATGCTAGCTAAATAATAACACAACCATTGGGGTGTCTCAGATTCCTATTTCTCCTACTATACTTGTAGACTTCTTGGGGACAGGAAAGTAACCATGTAAACTTCCTGTAAGTGCTTGAAGAACCTTTGTACTGTGTTCTACACAATTCTCAGCAACTATTCATTTACAGATTATCATAACAAGCTATTCAGAAATAAAAGTGGGTACCATTCTTGGCTAAATATTTTACTGATAGTTTTCATGGGAGGCATGTAACAATGTACCATTTGGGGATGAATAATTCCACTGCAGTATTTATACATTTACGTATGAGGGTGTCTGTGGCTCTCCTACCTTACCCAGATTCAATGTTTCTGACTCACGTATCCAAATAAATTTTGATCCTTAACTGTTGTTCATCCATTGGAATCACAGACCAATGAGGAGCCACCTCCAAAGATGAGTGAAGAAATGAGGTTTTTCCAGTCAAGATAACATACCACAATCACTAGTTTGTCTGAAAACCAACTTCATCTGACAGTGAATAAACTTGTTTATTTTCAGAGTCAAGCCTTCCACAAAACAATACAATTCACCGAGAGGCTATGACTTTAAGATGCAAAGCTTCAGTTTTTTGTTGGTTTTTTTTTGACACAAATAAAAGTTTGGACCACGTAACTTTGCCATTATCATCATGTCACTTTTCTGCTAATCTGATGATTTTCTGTTAGCACAGTTCCTTTTATTTGTTGTTTTAATGTTTATTGTTTACATTAGAGAGAGAGAGAGAGATCGCACACGCGCATGAGTGGGAGAGGGGCAGAGAGAGAAGGAGACAGACTCAGAAGCAGGCTCCAGGCCCATGCTGTTAGCGCAGAGCCTGGCGACTTTTTTTTCTTTCAGTTATTGAAGTCATTGTTACATGAGTTAGTTCACTAAGTCCCAAACTTTGGTTCCAGAAACCGTTTCCCATAGTTGGATTTACTTTGTGCATGTGCAGAAGCTAAATTTCTAATCAATTGTAAGTTTTTACAGAACGTAGTCGGTTATGAACTGCTTTACAGTGATTTATTCTGGAATAAAAACTCATTAGTATACCTGATTTGGGTGCATATAGGAATGGTGTGAAGCTATAAGGACGGTGAGAACCTGTACAAATAACAGCAGGAAAGCTACATATCACAGAATGGACCAACCTTTTTCCAAAAGAAAAAGAAAGAAAAGGGGGGGGGGGGCAAGGGCAGCCAACAAAGTGCTTCATGGTTATGAAGAAAAATGGCAATGACAGTTTAGATAATGTTCTAACAGGGAAAACAGCAGTCACAGTTTAGGATCACTGCTTGAATATCAGGTACTATTTAGTTATCCAGGCAACAGGTCATGTTAACAAATCACAGAAGAAAAATAAGATTCCTATTTTTCTTTTTTCTCCATCATGGATAATAGTGTTCAAACTGACACCTTAAAAACAAATATGGTCAGAACTCTTATCAGGTGAAGCTACATAAGAAAGGCATTTAGGGGTGCCTAGGTGGCTCAGTCGGTTAAGCATCAGGCTTCGGCTTAGGTCATGATCTCACAGTTCGTGGGTTCAAGCCCCGTGTCAGGCTCTGTGCTGACAGCTCAGAGCCTGGAGCCTGCTTCGGATTCTGTGTCTCCCTCTCTCTCTGCCCCTCCCCCACTTGTGCTCTGTCTCTCTCTGTCTCTCAAAAATGAATAAATGTAAAAAAAAATTTTTTTTAAAGAAAGGCATTTTAATGTCATCAAAATTTTCTGACAATCATGTTTTAAAAATTTTAGCCATATGTTTTCAATCTCTGCTATATAGAAGGAACTTCACATAGCTGAGTAATATACTGGTGATTATCAGCAGAATATTGAAAAAAAATTTGCATTATACTCCCAAAAATATTTTTGGCAGTTTCTGAAAAGTCGTGATAAACAAGACCAAGGATAGGAAATGAGAAATGGACAAATAGCTCTTTTTTAGAAAAGGTAAAATTTGGAAGCTATAGGTCTACTTAATCTTGTGGATTTTTAGCTCAATTCTGGAATAAATTATATAATTGTTTGGAAGTAGAGATCTACAGATACCAACTTGAATACATTAAGAAAAAAGTCATAGAGCATAAACTAAACTCTCATTGTGATAGTTTCTAAATTTAGGGAACACAGTAAATATAGAATACCTTAACTTTTGCGAAGAAAGTGATAAAGACTCATTGTTTTTGTGGGTAGGAGATGGGTATGTAAGTTCCGTGCTTACATATATGAGATGATTCTGCAACTCATATATGGACCATTATTGTCAAAGAATACTGCCTAATGGTTTGAGGAGAATTTCAGGTTGATCCCTAGTGGAAGGCCTCAGAAATCTATCCTGGTCTTAATCTAAACTATATATTTTATCTGTGTGACAAGCATATAGAAATAATGATTATTAATTTTTCACATACTAATTAAAACAAAAAAACCACAAAATGTTAGAAGAGAATTAAAAGGGACTAAATTAACAATACAAAATGTATAGGGATAAATGTAAAACCACACATTTAGATTTATAAAAATAAAATTCTGAAATACAAAGTTGAGTCCAGCCAAGATGGAGAAACACTGCCCAGATTTATTCTCTGGAAATAACAAAAACTGCATAAAGTAAATGATAAGCATTTTCAAGAGTTAGACACCAGACGGCACCAGACAAGGATCCATGAAGGCAAGGAAACAAACAAATGAGTCCTGACATTGTCTGTACATTAGTGTCTGGAGAGAGTTTCCAAGATGCAGTATAAGAAGGGGAAAGCCACGTATTCCCTGGCATTCTCCATAAGTTAAAGAAATGGAGTTTGGGGGGGGGGTGCTGAGTGTCTCAGTCGGTTAAGGGTCCATCTTCAGCTCAGGTCATGATCTCACCGTTCATGAGTTCAAGCCCTGTGTGGGGCTCTGTGCCGACAGCTCAGAGCCTGGAGCCTGCTTCAGATTCTGTATCTCCCTCTCTCTCTGCCCCTCCCCAGCTCACATTCAGCCTCTGTCTCTCTGTCTCTGTCTCTCTCTCTCAAAAATAAAATAAAAACATTAAAAAAATTAAATGAGGAGATGGAGTTTGGGATGGCCAAGGCAGCTAACATTCACAGGGCAGAGGAGAGAAGGACAGAAAGAGAATTCTGGAAATCTACAGAGAGGCCTCTTGAGGCTCTGGCTCAATACCAATGAGTACATGTGTCTTATTTTCCTCCAAGGCCAGTGGAAAATAATAGCTGAAAATATCAGTGAGAATCTTTAGAGCCTATAAAAAGCAAGGGATAGTTCATGCTCACAGAGCATCAGGCAAAGGACATATATTGCCTTAGTACTGGAACAAAACTAGCCCTATACTAAAGACTGCACTGCTCCAGCTTAACAAGGCTTAAGAGCAAGCCTTAAAAGGATCCTATTGTTTCCACGTGATTTAACTGCATCCCCAAAGCTTGAGAATATGTATAGAAATTCACAATGTCTTGCATCTAATTAAAAACATTCCCAGTTATTCAAAGAATCAGGAAAATGAGTGGATTAAACAACAAAAATTTGTTTCCCCACAGTTCTGGAGGCTAGAAGTCCAAGATCAAGGCTCTAACAGTGTTGGTTTCCAGGAAGGTCTCCTTTGTTAGCTTGCAGATGGCCACCTTCTCAGTATGCCCTCAAATGGTCTCCTTTGGGATACAGATTGAGAAAGAGAGAGAGAGAGGCAAGTCTCGTCTTATAAGAACATATCACATTAGGGGTGTCCTAATGTGATGACCATATACATTTTTTATTTTAACGTATGAATTTTAGGGGGAAACAAACATTCATTCCATATATAATACATACACATTAGCATATATAGTGATGAATATAGTTACAACTATATATAAAACCATATGTATATATATGTATATATATATATATATAATTGTGCAACCATACATTTATATATATGCAAATACACGTGCGCACACACACACACAGATTCCTTTAATGGTGGGTGAATGGATGAAAGCAAAATAAACATCAATGAGTAATTCCATCAGGAAGTCCCAAATATTTTGAAAATGTTTAGGAGATATTTTGAAAATGGAGTGGTGTTTCATATTTTAGCCTATTGGTGACTCCCTCTTTTCTACTAGCTAATTCAGCCTACTGTTCCTTTGAAAAATCCACGTTCCTCCACTATCTCTGACAGTCCCTTGGGTTTTGCACATGTGTTCATATATAAGAACAGGCAGCTACCATGTAGTATTTGAATTGTCTTCCTTTGGCTGCTTCAGTCACTCTTCCCAAGGTCCTATCAGGTCTGCAGGACGTCTCTGACATTACTATTATCAAGACTATTAAATCTCAAGTTTTATGTGTATGTTGCCAAATTTCTCAACACAGGGCTGTTGTAATGTGAAAGGTAGGCCTAAAAAAGTTTGACCTCCATGAACCTCCTGGAAGAGGTAGTTGCTAGATAGTTAATTTTGCTATGGAACTCCTCCAGCAGGGAGGAAGAAACCAAAGCCACTCTGGTGTCTCAGGGAGTGTCCCATCTTATGTCGCACAGAGTAAGCTGGAGTTCAGATATTTGAGTCAATGCAGAGACAGCACACATTAGTGTGAAGAGTGAGCTTGGTGGCAAGTCACTGAACAGTGCCAGCTTACATTTTCTCAGGACCAGCTCTTAAGAATTTAAGTTTCTTGAGAATTGAGGGAGAGTACTGTGAGAAGATGGAAATGAAAAATCTCAGCACTTGTTACCGTAATTGCTAAGATCATGATTGTCCCCTGCTTATAACGTTCATAGCCTTCCTAGTAACTAAAGCAAGGAGTTGTGCTCCGGAGCAAAGTCAAAGGCCCTGCATTATTTGGCCCTTCCTAATTCTCCAAAATCATCTCATCATAATTTCTCCTCTCGCTAAGCTCCAGCTCACCTCAATTCCTTGAACAAACACTTTCTTCTCGCCCCAGGGCCCTGCCTTTTATTGTTGCTTTTGCCTGGAACACTCATCTGTAGATCGTCAGTGGTGGACTCTTTTCCATCTTTTAGGTCCCTGTTCAAATGTTATTTCTGCAGTGAGGCCTTTCAGTTGTTTGTCATCATATCACTATGCTTATTCCTTTCCCTGTACTTCACCCTATCTGCAATTACTTATCTTGCATTAATGTTCGTGTTTATAATTTATTACCCTTGTGTTTATTATCTACTCCTACCAAGTTAGCATTTTGAAACAAAAATCCTTCCTTGCTTACTTGTTCATTATTATGTCAAAAACATTGAATGATATCTAGCATATTGTAGGTAGTTCAAAAAGATTGTTATGAATGAACACATGAATCTGTGTTGCTCACTAGGCTACAAGGTCTGTAAGGACTGGATTAAAATATGTTTTGCACATGGTGTACTATATCACCCTATGCAAAAGATATACTTAATAATATGTGCTGAATAAAAAGGAAAGAAAAATACTAAGTCAAGGGGAACCCTTAAAAACCTAAGAGCCTATGCCATTTTGACAAGATCATAGTTAAACATAGCAGCACCTTCCGTCTGTGGTTATTGTGATCCACTATCTAGCTCCGAAGGGATCTCGCCAGCCTACAGGTGCATATAGCATCACTTGAAGACTACTCAGATCTCAGATATGATTACCCCTAGTTGCATAATGCTGGTTCTCAACCCCTAAGATGTTCCCTTTAGCATTTCTCAGAGTCATAAGTGATGTCTTACTTGTGATCAGAAACAAATCTAGCCTTACTAGATACCACATTTCTCCTCCGACGGCCACCACTTCTTTTCCAGATCCTGTTCCTCCAAGCATCTCCTTCTTCAGCAAACCCTGTTGCTACTCCACTGAGCACAAAGGATGTTACAACATGCTGCAGTTCCTAAAAGTTCGCAGAACTAAAATTTGGTGACCTGTGGCAAATTGGGGTTGTCTGTCTCCAACTTGTAACGTTCAGTCTGAGGGGTCAAAAACAATGCAGTACATATGTGTGTACACCTTCATGTTTCATGAAGTGTTCAGGAAATGTTCTTTCAGTTTTTACTTACAGTCCTCATTTGGCCTAGGACCCAGACATGAATGTATGGGACAGGGCTGAGAACAGATGTGACATTCACAAAGCTATAATCAAAATCTCTAACTCTGTTGACTCAGGGTTTGATGCTGGGGAGTTCATTAGGTCTCCCTCCTTCCAACCTTAGGATGAATTCTTTTCCAGGTAACTATAGCCCCCTTTTAATTGGACTTCTGTCAGAGATCTCATAATTTACCCCAAATGCCGAGTAGTCCAAGCAGGAGACAAAACTCAAGATTTTTCCATAGGCTTTTCAGGCCCTGGGAAAGTAGGCTGCTCACAAATTTCCCAGACATGCTCAAACAGGTATAAGCCTATGGGAGCTGCATGCCAGATTTGCTATCCTGATGCACAAGAAGATCTTTAAATGAACTCAGCAGTGGCAAGCTTTCATATCACATAAAGCCACCCACACTCTTGGTAAGAAAGCAGCCAGCAGCAACAGAGGCCACAGGCCGCAGCAAGAGCAATTTAAAGGCCACCAAAGGGAACACAAAGGCCAATCACACCAAAGGATATTCTATCAAGGGCAGGAAGGAATTTGGGCTTTCAACAATTTTGCTGAAATTCTTCCATGATACTCCTCAAATTGGAAACACAGGTTACTTGTTAATATATACGTATATTGACTGGAAGGATATACACAGCATTAAAACAGTTGCTTTATTTGCATGATGGAATTGTGGTGCTTTTTCAAAATAAAGTTTGGCTTTTATAGTTTGTTACTGTGTTTCCACAATTAAAGGGCCAAAGAATAAGTGAAGATTACTGTCATATATCTGTAAGCCTAGTTACTCTAAGATCATCGACACAACAATAACTTCTTGTTCAAACCAGGAATTAATAATTAATTCTCTCTAATCCCTTGTTCAGTTCGTGAATGTGTATGCTAAAAGCCATAACATAGGAATTGCAGAATCGTAGTTCACAAATTCAAAAGTGCAAGAACTATCATATTTGTTCATAATCTATAAATCACTTGAAATCCAACTCCATGTCCTATTCTTACAGGCTGGTGGGAAATTCAGCAACAATTGGGCTGTACCTGTGTCTCATGTATGACCAAGATTCTGGGAGGCTCCAGTCATCATCAATCATTTGCTCATAGTGATTACTGGAGAAGTGCTGGGACATTTTCAGGGAATCTGCTGCTTTGGTCCACATTCACGGCCCTGGAATCATGAGCAAGGCTTAAAGGATCTGTGCTGAAGAGACAGCATTCTGTGTATCCCCAGAGAGACACCAGGTCCTCTAGAAATCTTGCTACCTCTTGCCTCTGAGGCAAGAAAATACTAAGGGACTGGTCACCTATTTGGAATAAATAATTCCAAAAAAGTCATCAACATGAATTACTACAGAACATTTATAACAACTAAAACACATATAATTAACTACGTAACACAGAGCTGTGACAATCAACATTATAAGCAGTATTCTGAAATTCTAAAATAACTTATTTTAAATTATTATATCAGGCACAGAGTGGTTAAAGTCTTTTCTTATCTATCTATCCATCTATCTACCCATCCTATTTAAAGTTATCTTCTAATTGAATTGCCTGGGAGGAGCCTGAATTAACTTATTACCTGAATACATAAAGTGACCAAGAGCTTTCCTCATTTAATAAAAGAATTTAATACGTTATTTCATTCTAATATTTGGGTGCCTGAAGTTTTCTTACATAATTAAAATGCTATTATCTATTAGTGATAGGAGTAATGCCTTAATATTTTCATAACATTCTCTTTTATTTAAAATCTTAAGAAAGGATTTCATGGACTCTGAGCACACAGAATCAGTGAGGCATTTATCTGGGGCGAGGAAAAAGTCACCCACCCATAGCCTCTTGCACAACCATGTGTACGCAGGGTTTGATTAGAGTGCCACTTTGCGCCATGGACACCCGGGATAGTGACAGCAGTACCTGTCAGAGGCTCACTCCCTGATTTATCTGATAGGGCAAGATTGCACAGGGAGTGTCCAACAGCCCAACTAGTCCTGTCAGAGTGGAACCCACAGATGGTTCAAGGGTGAAGAAGAGAGCCACAAGAGTCCCTTTCTGTAAAAACACTCAAGATGAGAAAATTAGGAGACACCTTCCCCATCAACTGTAGATGAGTGCAGGAAGGAGAGACAGAAGGAAAGCAGACATTGGTAAATGGTAATTTTTTTTGACAACATAAGTATCTTATAGGAAATAAGTCATCTGATTTTTTTTAATGAAATAAGAGGGAAAGAGAAATAGGAATTCAAGGGGGAATATAGCACTCTTAGCAAAATTGATGAAGTTAAAAAAAAATAAGTTTATTTGGAATAATACTTTAATAAAGTTTGGATATTTAATAATTGGTGATTTAGGGGCACCTGGGTGGCTTAGTTGGTTAAGTGTTCGACTTCGGGTCAGGTCATGATCTCATGGTTTGTGGGTTTGAGCCTGCGTCAGGCTGTGTGCTGACAGCTCAGAGCCTGGAGCCTGCCTCGGATTCTGTGTTTCCCTCACTCTCTGTCCCTCCCCCGCTCATGCTCTGCCTCTCCCTGTCTCTCAAAAATGAATAAACGTTAAAAAAAATAATTGGTGATTTAGAGTTCTGAATTGTAGTCATTTGGGAAAAAATATATCCTACAATATAATCACATTAAATAAACTCATATCAATATGTAATGATAATAGCTATTATAGAAATCAGTCCCAATTCCTGAAGGAAATATCAAGAGTGAAACAAAAAATGATGTTTTCTGTTTGTAAATAACTTTACAGTTTTCAAAGTGTCTCATTTTGATCCTCATATCAGTTTACGAAAGAGGCATAACATATTTTTCATCATTTTTCAGGTAGGAGATTGAAGATTAGATCAGTTTAGTGACTTACCCTCAGTTATATGACTGGAAAATAGCAAAAGTAGGACTAGGACTCTGGATTTCCGCTTCCAAGTCCATTTTTACTCCTGCCGTAATGACCACTCATAATTCTACAGTTTTTGTTACTGAAAATAGTTACTAATTTTCAAAGTTGAGTAAAGCTTGTTCAGGGATAGATATAATTCATAGTTCTATTCGTATTGGATTGATGCATTTTGTGGTTGTCCCTTCTCATGTATTATTAAAATAATACGTGAATCAACTTAATAAACAACACCACTCACAATTTTCCTTTGTGTTCTCCAAGAACCTTACTCTTCAATCATAGCTTAGTTGGCAGATGGCTGAGCGTTCCATTTGAAGAACATCCCTTCCTTCTACTCCACCCTTTGACCCAGTTTCTACCAAAGTTGGCACCACGGCCATGATATTGCATATATTTCAGAAATACTGAATTGGCTTTAAACCTGTCTCAGCAATTGCCAACCAGGCTATTTAACTTAGTCTGGAAAAGGCAAAAGTAGGAAGACACATATGCAAAGACATCGTTAGGTTTATTCTCTTCCCCACCAATTTCTTAGATTCACCCCTTTCACCTAGGCCCAGGCGTAAATGTGCAGATGAGTTAGGCTGGAAACCCTATTTGGGTCACAAAGACCTTGAGAAGGCCAAACGAATGTTCTCAGCTCTAAAGCTTCCCTGGAAACCATGGAAGCTTCACATGATGTGGTTCCATGGAGAATATCGTGCTTACTTAGAAATTCTTGGTTACCCTGGGATGATCAGAAAAGGTCCACCCCTAACATTTGCAAGCTCCACAGCAAGAGTACAAATAGAGGTCCACATGACCATATATCTAAATACTTAAATGTTATATATAGGTCAGGCTAACAAGTTATAAGATGAAATATGTTCTCTCCTACTGAAACAGCAGTACACTCATAATAACAAAAATAAAATACATGTTTAAAGCTATGGCTGGTGTTACTGACAGTTGGCAAAACATAAAAGACATTTGAGTTTAATTATTACACTACCTTTTAGGGATTTTTTTTGTTGATGGGTCATAGATGTTTATATTAATAATAACATAAAGCTATATAATTTATAAATCATTTATAAGTTGACTCATTCCATACATTTATTTTTCTTACTTTCATTAGAAAAAGGTAACTCACTATGTTACTCTAATTAAGATTTTTACATTATTTGTGTTCTATTGACAGTAAAGAGCGAAAAGATTAAAAATTAGTTGCAACTATATTGAGTACAAAATTTGAATATATTTTCAGCAAAATTAAAATAAATATAAAAATTATGATTATGTTACATATATTTTCCTAAAAAGTCATCTTCTTCCAAAATATTCAAATTATACATATTAAAATTAAGTCAAAATACAAATTATGATCAATGAATATGAAAAATTTTAATCAAATTTATTAAATTAAGTTGATTTTTTAAATCATCTTTAAACATTAATTAAATCTTATTAAACATTTTTATAAAAATAAAACTATCCATTCATGGACCTTGAGGGCTTTATGCTAAATGAAATAGGTCAGACAGAGGAAAACAAATACTGTATTATCTCACTTATATGTGAAATGTTAAAACAAAACAGAAACCCTAAACACCAAACTCATAGATACAGAGAACAGACTGATGGTTGCAGGAGGTAGGGGAAGAGGGGTGGAAAAATTAGGTAAATGTGATCAAAAGGTATAAACTTCTAGTTAAAAAATAAGTTCTGGGCATGCAATTGTACAGTATAGTGACTACAGTTAATAACACTATATTGAATATTTAAAAGTTGCTAAGAGAGTAGATCTTAAAAGTTCTCTTCATAAAAAAAAATGTATAAGTATGTATGATGACAATTGTTAACCCTGAAAGTAATATGTTGTATTTCAGTTATATCTCAATTAAAACAAAAACAAAGCTATTTACGATACTAGCATTGCATATCCATTTAATTGTTAATAAAGAATCAGTATCACATTTTATAAATATTATGTCTAGATTAGCACCATCCAATAGAAATATTGTGCAAGCTATGTGCATAACTTCTACTTTTTTACATTAAAAAATTTAGAATTAACAAGTAAATATTTAAAGTAATTAAAATTAATTTTAATAATATATATTATTTAATTGAACATATTAAAATATTATTCCAACATGTAATCAATATTATAACAATTAATGAAGCTTTTTATATTCTTTTTTTCACATTGAATGTTCAAAATTCAATGTCTATGTTACACTTACAGCACTTCTCTGTTGGAGTAGCTACATTTCAGGTGCCCCAACAACCTCATGTGGTTAAGGCTACCATATTGGACAGCCATGTGTGCTGTTACAAATACAAATTAATTGGTGAGGGTCTTCTGACCCATATATTGAAACACAAAGAGAAGCAAGCAAATGGATGTTCCACACTACTGGGAATGATGTTAAGAGAAAGAACTTGACTAGTTAATTAGTCTTTCTCTAATCTAAGCACTTCTACCACTAACAGTCCTCTGAAGCATTGTCCGTTTCTGCTGTTGGCCATGGCACAACCCACGACCTCTCATGGATGCAGGTGCCTTTTGTTTCCAAGGTCCTAGAATAAGAGGTTTGGGGAAGCATTTCCTTGGGGTGTGAATGGAGTGAGAAACAAGAGTGGATGTTTAGGGTTACAAATAACACTGTGCAAAGCCAAGCACTAGAGGAGTAACAGAGATAGAATGTGTTTATTAATAACTGTATTCCTTGGTGTGTTTTGTGAAAATTGGGGTTCAGGAGAGGGGCTGCTCTTGCTCTGGTATGAGGGGGGTATTGGATCAGGGTAGCCCTAGAGGTAGCCGGGCTTCCTGGGGCTACAGCAGAATAGGAAGGGACAGAGACAGGCCAGACCTCGCAGGACTATGCTAGACAGGGACTGTGAATCCAGGATCACACCGGTTTCTCAGTGTTGAGTTATTGAAGTCTTCAGCATAAAGATATTCACTGGTATATATTTTCCCCTTTGTTGGGCTTTTTGAAGCATTGGTTCCAATATCAAGGTTAAATTTGGAAAGAAAGAAAGAAAGAAAAGCAAGGAATGAAAGGGAGATACCTTCTGACAGATACATAACAAATAATGACTGATCCAACCTCCCTCAACACCCTCCCATCTCTCAAACACACAGATATAGCCCTTATCATATAACACAAACGTGAAATTCCAGGGCAAGAAGTATTGCATTGTATTGTTTTTATGCTTTTATTTTAAAAGTATATATGATAAAATATATGAGAGGACACAGAATCTCCCAGAAATACTTGCTGCCAATATATTTTGCTAAAACTGACTCCCAAGAGTTTCATCTGCATTTCATATTATAACTGACACTGACAGCTTCCCTGAAAGCCTTGTGAAGAGGAGCCTGCTTGCCCCTTTAGAGACATGGTACCATGTAGTGTTGCATACATGATAGCCTTTGCAGTGCCTCACCTCAGAAGATACATGCCATCACTTTGTCCCTTATTGGTCACATTACCTTGACTATGTCATTAAGATACTATCTGCCAATTATCCATTGTAAAACTTCCTTCTCCCCTTTGTAATTAATGTGAGCTGTGTTAAGTGATGTTTCAGGTTATCTGACTATCCTGCATCTATTGATAGTTCTAGCCAGAATCAACTATTATTACAGCTGCTGAAAAATCGTGGCTTTTCTACTCTTATTATTCCTTCTATATTTACTGGTGAGCATTTGTGTCAAAAGATACAAAAATGTCCCTCATTTATGTTCATTTTATGGAAGTTGTAGGAATTTTACTATGCTACCTCTGATGTAAGCTCCTTCCACTCATATCTTATCATTATTATAGTAATTTAATTAAAAGACTATGGAATAAGAAGTGCTATTTTGGGAATACCCAAACGGTAAGGATGGTGGTATTAGCTTCTTCTTTTCTTATTACTCACCAGCAGTGTTACAGGATACATGCCCTTCTTGCTGCATAATATCAAAGAGAACAGATGCTGTAAATTCATATTCAGGCAGGACATAGAAAGGATCGTTCAGAATGTGTACATGACAAGAAATCATTGCTTGGTTCTAGATGTTCTGCTGTCACAGCGTTTTGGTTTTTTGCCTTCCTCTTCTTTTTGACTTTGTTTATATTCAGCTTTACTCTTTTGCCCCACATTCCTACTCAGAAGAAATGTCTGCTCATTTACATTTGTAATGCTACAAAACTTTGAATAAAATGCTTAAGTATCAATTATAGTGAATAGAGATTTTTATAAATATTCATCACACACTATAATCTACTATTTCCTAGCGAGTAAATTAGTAAAGCTCAGTGCATTGTAAATAACAATCTTCACGGTACTTTGGTTTTATTTATTTTTGCCAAATGATTATTAGGAGAATGGAGACTGGCACTGGTAATTAGAGAAAGAGATAGGATGCCCAGTATGCACATGTGTAGGTGCCTGACTGTTATTCCCACCCCTATCCTCAATCCTGCCAAGTTACAAGACTGAAAGAGATTATGATACACTGCTTTAGTCTATATTTTCTTTTTAAAAAGTGTTTAATTATTTATTTTGAGAGGGGAGGGGCAGAGAGAAGGAGAGAAAGAATCCCAAGCAGGTTCCGTGCTGTCAGCGTGGAGCCCAGTGGGGGGTGGGGGGGGAGCTCAGTCTCACAAACCATGAGATCATGACCTGAGCCATAATTAAGAGTTGGATATTTAACCAGCTGAGCCACCCAGCATTCCTAATCTATATTTTCTAGGTAAGTCTATTATAACTACTTGTCCATCCACCCATCCATTCATCCATTCATCCATCCATCCATCCATCCATCCATCCACCCAACATTTGCCATCTATATTGAACATCTAGTCACTGTCAGGCACTGTTCATAGCATCACATATATAGAGATGAATAGGACATAGTCCCTACTCTTAAATAACTCCTATTACTATATAGGAATCAATCTACCTCTAAGGCCTTCTTTCTTTTCTGTCCAGTAATTTCCTCGCAAATGTGAATACCTGCTGTTTTTCTTGCCTCCATGCTGATGCAGATAAAGCCTACTTTTGAGGACTGTTATCCACATCGGCTTCATCTAGGAAGCTAAAAATCACTGCACAACACCTCTAGAGTTGCCCTTTTAAGACAACTTGTTAGGAAAACTGTATATTTCTCTCACCTCCTATGAATTACTGAAAAGAAAACATGATAGAGAAAGAAGGGATGGAAGTATTTGTCATGAAGGGACAGAAAAAATCCTAAAGAAAACTTAAGTTCTCCTTTCCCAATATATCCCTCAATAACTCTATGGGAGAGAAGAGAATATCTAATAAAATACTAGAGAATATAATTCATGCTATTCTTTTTAAGAACAATAAAAATAATTAAAAATTCCAAGTTATCTAGGGTGTGGGGTGCCTGGGTGGCTTAGTTGGTTAAGTAACTGACTCTTGATTTTGGCTCAGGTCATGATCTCACGGTTTGTGAGACTGAACCTCACATTGGGCTCTACGTTGAAAGCACGTAGCCTGCTTGGGATTCTCTCTCTCTCTCTCTCTCTCTCTCTCAAAATAAATAAATAAAACTTAAAAAAATAAAGGTATGGGGGAGGTTTTTTCATTATTCTTTTTAATTTTTTTAATGTTTATTTATTTTTGAGAGAGAGAAAGAGACAAAGTGCAAGCAGGGGAAGTGCACAGAGAGGGAGACACAGAATCTGAAGCAGGCTCCAAGCTCTGAGCTGTCAGCACAGAGAGCCTGACACGGGGCTCGAACCCATGAACAGTGAGATCATAACCTGAGCCAAAGTCGGATACTTAACTGACTGAGCCATCCAGGTGCCCTGGGGGGAGGTTTTTTTCAACATGAGAAAATATAATAGAATACCTAGAGGGCTATACTTTTTCCACGTGGAAAGAGATAGTTATCAGTGCTTATTTCCTTTTTATACAAAGTAAATTTTTAGAATATTATTTATGGTTACTCAATTCAACTACTAATGAAGAGAGATATATCTCAATATCTTTTTAAAAATCTTTTCAATTTTCCATGAAGAACTTATTCTCTTTTAAGTACATTTATTAGTAACAATTTCAGTAGTAAAATGCTATGCTTTAAATATACTTTCATATTCATTATCTCATTTCACCCATATAACAATTTCATGAAGTAGATAGAGAATGAATTATCTTCATTTATCAGATATGGAGAACCATAAAGTAACTAGTGACTTGTTCATGCCCATACACCTTAGAGCCAGAGATAAAAATAGACGTAAGCTCTCCATGATTCCTGGTCCAGGATGCTTTCCATTATAACAATTATCTTCCTAGTTGCTCTTAATGTCTATGATCTGTTGCAGACAAAACGCCAAAGGAAAATTCTTTCAGTAAAATAAGGAACATACTAGTTAGGATCTAATAAAATGTGTTTAAAAATGTGTTGCTTTCCTTCAGTCGTATCCTTATTTACCCTAGATCAGAAAAGGATGAATGCATACTGCCAGAAATTTACCATGAGACTAATTATTTCATAGTTTTGTTAATTTTGTGGCCAACACTAATTCATGTGTCAAACTTTACCTGGAAACCTTCTGTATCATTCTAGACCAAAATCTTACTAGTAATATAAGAAATGTTGCTGAATCTTTGCCAATTATAATTTGGGAGTTTGCTGATGAGTTAAGTTAGACCATATTACTTACAGATTTGATTTAGTTTATTGGTTTAATGATGTTCTCAGTAGAACATGAAAGCATAATATTTCTTTCACTTTCCACTTTGACTTTATAACTAGGGAGAATTTTATGATCACTAAGGTCCTATTCACATCCAAACCCATGCAATTTAATTCTATATATGTCTTGGCCAGGACAACACTTTCCAATTTACAGAGAAACTTTTCTCCAAAGAATGCCCATTGGTTCCCGATATGATACTGACAGATATCATCTATTTTAAAGAAAAAGTACAAGTTATAGAAGGCATCAATATGATGGGGAAATCACTTTTGATTTCTCAAAAAAAAAAAATGATGGAGTAGTGCCTGACATACAGAGCAGTGACTCAATGAATGTTTGCCGAATGAACACATGAACTGGTTAACATTTATGCATGACATATATCTTGGCTATTTACCTTTTCTAGAGAGGCACTGGCATTCCCAGTCTAAGTTAGGAGATCCTCTTGTTTCCATTGCATTCCATCATACTCCGGTCTTAAATTTGTCATCAAGGCTGTTGAGGTTAATACCATTGTTACTACTATATTTACTGGGTGCCAGAAGCAGAGGCAGTAGATTATTAGCTCATTTACTTATCTCTCTATTACACTGTTAGTTCTTTAAGGATTGTGCCTGGGTCAGAGTCAAAACAGCAGCAACCAATATTTATTGAGTTCTCATGCTACTTGTATAGGCTGACCTCATTTAAGTTTCATAGCATGCTTATGCTGTAGGTACTACTGTAAAATCTACTTTACCATAAGATAACACAGTAGCTATTTCTTTAAGATATATTCCTAAAACTGAAATTACTGCAAAGGCTGTAACTATTTTTCCATGTTTTAATTATTTACTTAAAAAATTTTTAATGTTTATTTTTGAGAGAGAAAGTGAGAGAGAGAGAGACAGAGTGCAAGTGGGGGAGGGACAGAGAGAGACACACACACACAGAATCTGAAGCAGGCTCCAGGCTCTGAGCTGTCAGCACAGAGCTCGTTGCAGGGCTTGAACCCACAAACTGCCAAATCATGACCTGAGCTGAAGTCAGACACTTAACTGATTGAGCCACCCAGGCGTCCCCCATATTTTAATTATTTATAATTTTAAAAAATCTTTATTTTTTTTAGAACAGTTTAGATTTAAATAAAAACTGAAAGTAGAGTCCCATATACCCTACACCCAGTTTCCCTTATTATTAACATCTTACATTAATATGATACCTTTGTCTCAATTATTGAACTAATGCTGAGATAGTACTTTACTCAGATTTCTTTTTTTTTATTTAAAAAAAATTTTTTTAACATTTATTTATTATTGAGAGACAGACCATGAGCAGGGGAGGGGCAGAGAGAGAGGGAGACACAGAATCTGAAGCAGGCTCCAGCCTCCGAGCTTGTCAGCACAGAGCCTGATGCAGGGCTCAAGCTCACAAACCAAGAGATCATGACCTGAGCCCAAGTCGGACGCTTAACAGACTGAGCCACCCAGGCGCCCCACTACCTTACTCAGATTTCTTTAGTTTTTGCCTAATGTGCTTTTTCTGTTCCAGGATCCCATCCAGAATAATGCATTATTTTTAGTTTTCATGCCTTCTTAGGCTCCTCTTGGCTATGACAGTTTTTTAAGCTTTCTTTGCTTTTGATGACCTTGGCAGTTTTAAAGAGTACTAGTTAGATATTTTACATAATGGCCCTCAATTCGAATTTATTTGATGTTTTCCACATGATTCTACTTGGGTTATGAGTTTGGGCTAGAAAGACCATTTTCATTACATAGGGTAAAGCGCCACTTTCATTACATCAGAGCAAGGTATATACTATCAACATTTCTTTTTAAATTTTTTTTTTCAACGTTTATTTATTTTTTGGGACAGAGAGAGACAGAGCATGAACGGGGGAGGGGCAGAGAGAGAGGGAGACACAGAATCGGAAACAGGCTCCAGGCTCCGAGCCATCAGCCCAGAGCCTGACACGGGGCTCGAACTCACGGACCGCGAGATCGTGACCTGGCTGAAGTCGGACGCCCAACCGACTGCGCCACCCAGGCGCCCCTCAACATTTCTTATCACTGTTGATGTTGACCCTGATCACCTGGCTGAGGGAGTGTTTGTCAGATTTATCCATTGTAAAATTTCTCTTTTTCTTCCCTTTCCATATTGTGCTCTTTGGAAATAAGTCACTATGTGTATCCCTTACTCAAGGAATTATTTGGAATTCGTCTACAAGAGATATTTCTCTCTTCTTCCCCATTTATCCAGTCATTTGTTTATATCAGTATGTACTCATAAATATTTATTTTAAACACTACTTTATCTATTTTTTTGCTCAAAGTGTTTCAACTTTGGGCATTGGGCGCTCTTCCAGTTGTCTCCTGTGTCCTTTTGCCGTACCCACACCAATTATTTTTTCCTCTTTGAACACATCTTTAATTTCTAGTACTAAAAGATGTTCTGAGATCCTCTTATGCATTTCCTGCCCCAGTCTTAGAATCAGTCATTTTTCCAAGGATCCCTGAATACTTTGATTGGAGAATAGTATTAGAAACCAAAATCTGGGTAATAAGTGTGCTTGTTGCTAGTAACGTATCAATACTTCTAAACCCTCTCAGTTGACAAAGCAAAAATATAGACATGCATATATTAACTTGCGTATATACACATATTGATAAATACATCTATGTTTAACCATTTTCATCTATATTAAGCTAAACATGAGTTTACACTGGTGTCTCAAACTCTAATCTATTACCACATGGATCATTCTCGCCTCCTCCAGCTTACCTATAAACTTCCACTCCAACAGTGTGAAACCTAGCTCACATCATTTGCCATGTGTTTACTTAATTGTTTAATCCTACTATACACATACAGCAATATCAGAATTGTTGACTTGTACTCCTGTGGGAAACTACTTTACCAACTAGAGTACATTGCCTATGTCCAGTTCCATTTGCCTTTAGTCTTACAGATGCTATTCATTTCCAAATTTATTTACACCAGTAAATTTTACTCTGACCCCATTCTGTGAGGTCATAGCATACATTTTATAAAACAATTATATTCTTTTGTCACAGTCTGTATTCCATCTTGGGATTCCCCAACCTCTAAATGATTAAAAAAATTTTTTTTATATGTTAAGACTCACACTTTGCTGAGTGAGTTCTATGGATTGTGAGACACACATAGTGTTACTTATCTACCATTACACTACCATATAAAATAGTTTTGTTGCCCTATTAAATGTCCTGTACTACACAGGTTCAACCTCCTCCTATCTCCCTGGGCCCCTGGGAACCACAGGTCTTTTTACTGTCTCTATAGTTTTGCCTTTTCAGAAATTTCAAACAATTGGAATCATATAGTATATAGCCTTTTGACTAGTTTCTTTCAATTAGCAACATTCATTTAGGTTCAACCATGTCTCTCATGGCTTAATAGCCTATTTCTTTTTGTTGCTGAATAATATTTCACTGTATGAATGTACCACAATTTGTGTATCCATTCATCTATTAAAGAGCAGCTTGAGGGGTGCCTGGGTGGCTCAGTCAGTTAAATGTCTGACTGTTGATTTTGGCTGGGGTCATGATCCCAGAGTCATGGGATTAAGCCCCACTTCAGGCTCTGCACTGAGTGTGGAACCTGCTTGGGATTCTCTCTCCGTCTCTGTATCTTTCTCACTCTGCCCCTTTCCCCCACTAGTGCGCGCTCTCTCTCTCTCTCTCTCTCTCAAATAAAAAAAAATAATAAAGAACAGCCTGGTTGCTTTCAGTTTTTAGTGATTATGAATAAAGCTACTATATACATCAATTGCAACTTTTTGTAAGTTTTTTAAAAACTATTTATTTAGAGAGAGAGAGAGAGAGAGAGAGAGAGAGAGAAAGAGAGGGAGGGGGAGGGGCAGAGAGAAAGGGGACAGAGAATCTGGTGCAGAACCTGATTTGGGGCTCAAACTCATGAATTGTAAGATCATGACCTGAGCTGAAGTTGGGCACTTAACCGACTGAGCCATGCAGGCATCCCAATGTGAAACATTTTGTTGGACATAAGTTTTCAAATTGTTTGGGCAAATACCCAGGGGCACGATTTGTGGATTATATGATAAGACTATGTTTGGAAACTGCTAAACTGTGTTCCAAAATGGGTGTACCAGTTTTTTTTTTTCCTTTTGCATTCTTATCAGTGAATGAAAACTCCTATTGCTCTGTAACTTTACCAGCAAATGGATTTGTCAGGCTCTTTTGGAATTTAGCCATTCTAATAGGCATGTAGTATATCATTGTTGTATTTATTTTTTATTTATTTATTATTTTTAAATGCTTATTTATTTTTGAGAGCGAGAACGCCTGAGAACAGGTAGGGCGGAGAGAGAGAGAGTGAGAGAGAGAGAATCCAAAGCAGGCTCCGTGCTGACAGCAGAGAGCCTGATGTGGGGCTCCAACTCACAAGTTGTGAAATCATGGCCTGAGCTGAAGTCGGATGCTAAAACAACTGAGTCACCCAGGTGCCCCATCATTGTTGTTTTAATTTACAGTTCTCTAATGGAAAATGACATTGAGCATCTCATGTGTTTATTTGCCGTCTGTATATTTTCTTTGGTGAGTTGTCCAGATCTCTTGCTCATTTTTAAATTGAGTTATATGTCTTATTACTGTTGAGTTGTAAGAATAGCCTGTATATTTTATTTTTTTCAATGTTTATTTATTTTTGAGAGAGAGACAGAGCACAAGTGAGGGAGGAGCAGAGAGAGAGGGAGCCAAAGCCAGGGTCCAGGCTCTGAGCTGTCAGTACAGAGCCCAAAACGGGGCTTGAACTCTTGAATCCTGAGATCATGACCTGAGCCGAAGTCGGATGCTCAACCAACTGAGCCACCCAGGTGACCCAAGAATACTCTGTATATTTTCAATACAAAGCTTTGTCAGATAAGTGTTCTGCAAATATTTTCTCCAAGTCTGTGGTTTGTTTCTTCATTCTCTAAACAATTTTTCACATAGCAGAAGTTTTTATTTTAATGACATCTATTTTTTTCTTTCACAGATTGTGTTTTTGTGTTGTATCTAAAAAAATCACCAAAAGTCACCTAGATTATACTATCTTTTCACCTAGAAGTTTTATTATTTTACATTTACATTTAGGTCTATGATCCAATTTGAGTTCATTTTGATGAAAGATAGATGGTCTGTGTCTAGTTTTTATTGTTGTTATTGTTTTGTTTTGCATATGGATGTACAATTTTTCTAGTACCATTTGTTGAAAATCTATCCTTTTTTCATTGAATTGGCTTTGTTCCTTTGTCAAAGATCAGTTGACTATATATGTGTGAATCTATTTCTGGGCTTTATATTTCTTCCATTGTTCTATGAGTTCGTTCTTTCAATACCACACCATCTTGATTACTGTAGCTTGATAGGAAGCCTTGAAAGCAGTATAAGTTCTCCAATTGTGTTCTCCAGTATTGTGTTTGCTATTCTTTTGCATTCCATAAAAACTTCAGAATCAGTTTGTTATTAACAGTTACAAAAGAGTTTGCTGGGATTTTGATTGGTACTGCATTGAATATCTAGATCAGATTGGGAAGCACTGACATCTTAACAACATTTAGTCTTCCAGTCAGTGAACATGGAATATCATTTCTCTCCCTTTACTTGTATATTTTAAAATTTATTTCATGAGGGTTTTGTAGTTTCCATACACAGATCTCGTATATAGATCATATACCTGAGTTAGATTTATACCTAAATATTTAATTTTCCTAGATACCATTGTAAGTGATACTATTTTTAGATTTCAAATTCCAATTGTTCATTACTGGTAAAGCAACTGACTTTTGTATATTATTCTTGTATGCTATGAACTTCCTCTATTCACTTAGTAGTTCCAAAAGTTTTTTGTTGTGGTTTATTCTTTGGGGTTTTCCATATAGTCAGTGTTATATCCTGTTTTCCAATCTGTATGCACTTACTTCCTTTTATTTTCTTATCGCACTAGCTAGGACTTACTGTACAATATTGAATAGGAGTAGTGAGAAGGGATATCCTCATCTTGTTCATTATTTTAAAAAGAAAGTGCCCAATTTTTCATTTTTAAATATGATATTAGCTATAGGTTGTAAAGATTCTTTATCAAGTTGAGGAAATCCCTCATATTTCTTGTTCAGTGAGAGTTTTTAATGTGAATAGATGTTGGATTTTGTCAAATGCCTTTTATGTATTAGTCGATAAGATCAATAAGAATTTCTCCTGTAGCTTGTTGATATGGTGGATTACATTGATTTTTGAACATTGAACCAGCCTTGCCTAGCTAGAATAAGTCCACTTTAGAATAAGTCTAATTATTTTTATACACTGTTGGATTTAATTTGGTAATATTTTCTCGAGGATTTTTACATCTATGTTGATGAGAGATTTTGATCTGTGGTTTTCCTTTATCATAATGTCTTGATCTGTTTTTGGTATTGGGATAATGGTGGCCTCATAGAATGAGTTAGAAAGTGTTCCCTCTGGTTCTATTTTCTGGAAGAAATTGTAAAGAATTGTTCTTTACAAATACAATTTTTACAAGAAATTGTAAAGAATCATTTTCTCCTTAAATGTTTGTTAGAATTTACTAGTGAAACCATCTGGGACTGGGGTTATGAGTTACTAATTACAATTTTATAATAGATATAGTTCCATTTACATTTTCTGTTTCTCCTTGTATGAATTTTGGTGGATTTTTAAATTTATTTATTTTTATTTCTTATTTTACAGACATGGGGGTGGGAGACAGAGGGAGAGAGAGAGAGAGTCTTATGCAGGGCTCAATCCTATGACCCTGGGATCATGACCTGAGCTGAAATCAAGAGTCAGATGCTCAACTGACTGAGCCAACTAGGTGCCCCTGAATTTTGGTAGTTTGTGTCTTTCAAGAAATTGGTCTGTTTCATCTAAGCTATCAAATTTGTGGACACAGATTTGTTCAGAGTCTTCATTTATTATCCTTTTAGTGTCCATGGAACCAGTAGTAATGACCGCTTTTTCATTTCTGTCAATAATTTGTGTCTTCTTTCCTTTTTTCCTTAAAGTTGGTTTGGCTACAGGTGTATGAATTTTAGATCTTATTTGGCTTCACTAGGTCACTGGACCTTTATCAATTACATTTTTGTTTTCAAAGATGTAGCTTTTGGTTTTATTGTTTTTTTCCCTCTGTTTTCTTATTTTCAATTTCATTAATTTCTCCTCTAATTTTTCTTTTCTTCTGCTTGCTTTAAATTCACATTGATAATCCCCAGCTTCCTAAATTAAAAGCTTAATGATTTTAGATTTCTTTTTCTAATATACTCATTTAATGCAATAAAAACTCTCTAAGCACTATTTTTGCCACATTATACAAGTTTTAATGTTTTATTTTTATTTTAACTTAGTTCAGAGTATTTAAAAATTTTTCTTGAAACCTCTTCTTTGACCCATGTGTTATTTAGAAATATGCTGTTTAATCTCCAAATATTTGAGGTTTTTCAAGTTATTTTTCTGTTATTGATTTCTAGTTTGATTGTGTTATGGTCTGAGGACATATTGTATGACTTCTATGCTTTTTAACTTGTTAAAGTGTGTTTATGGCCTAGAATATAGTCTATCTTGGTGAATGTTCCATATAAGCTTGAGAAGAAGACATACACTGTTAGAGTATTTTATATCAGATCAGGTGATTGATAGTGTTGTTTAGGCCAACTATAGCCTTACTGATTTTCTGCCTGCTTCACCTATCAATTACTGAAAAGGGGTGTTGAAGTCTCCAACTATAATAATGGAGCTTTCAACTTCTCCTTGCAGTTCTATTAGTTTTTGCCTCATGTATTTTGACATGCTGTTATTTGGTGCATTAAAGATGTGTTATCCACGTGGATGGAACTGGAGAGTGTAATGCTAAGTGAAATAAGCCATACAGAGAAAGATAGATACCATATGGTTTCACTCTTATGTGGATCCTGAGAAACTTAACAGGAACCCATGGGGGAGGGGAAGGAAAAAAAAAAAAAAGAGGTTAGAGTGGGAGAGAGCCAAAGCATAAGAGACTGTTAAAAACTGAGAACAAACTGAGGGTTGATGGGGGGTGGGAGGGAGGGGAGGGTGGGTGATGGGTATTGAGGAGGGCAACTTTTGGGATGAGCACTGGGTGTTGTATGGAAACCAATTTGTCAATAAATTTCATACATATATAAAAATAAATAAATAAATAAATAAATAAATAAATAAAGATGTGTTATCCTCTTTATATTTTGCTGAATTTGTTTTGATAGATTTTAAAAGGATTTTTATATCTATGGTCATGAGGAATGTTACACTGTATTTTACATTTCTTGACAAGTCTTTTTTAGATTTTGGTATAAGAGTTACATTGACATCATAAAATAAGTTGGGAAGGGTTACCTTCTTTGTATTCTAAAAAATGTGTAAGATTGGCATTATTCCTTCCTTAAATGTTTCATAGAATTTGGCAATGATGTTATCGGTCTGGAGCTTTTTGTTGGGACATTTTTAAATTACAAACTTAATTTCTTTCACGGTTTATGGCTATTCAGACTTCACATTTCTTCATTTCTTCTTGTTTTAGTTTTGATAAGCTACATTTTCTGAGGCACTAGTCTATTTTATCCAATTTATCAAACCTTCTAGCATAAAATTGCTCATAGTATTACATTATTATCATTTTTATGCCTGCAGGTTCTGTGATAATATCCTTCTTTCATTCTCCCTTTCTTTCTTTCTTTTTTTTTTTTTTATTATCTTACCTCAGGGTTTATCAACTTTCTTAACCTTTTCAAAGAGTCTACTGTTGGTTCTGCTGATTTTCTCAACAGGCTATTTTCTGTTTCCTTTTACTTCTGCTCTTATCTTTATTATTTTATTTCTTTTAATTACTTTGATTTTACTTTCTTCCCAGCTCTTTAAGTTAGAAGCTTAGAGCACTGATTGTAAATCTTTCTTCTTGTCAAATAAAAGTGTTTTAAGTAATTTTTTTTTCTTCTCACAGCTGCTCTAGCTACATCCCACACATTTTAGTATGTTATGTTTTAATTATTATTCAGTTTGGAGCATTTTCTAGTTTCGTTTTTGAATTTTTTTGACCCATGTGTTATTTAAGATCATGTTGCTTAATATATAAGTGGTTAGCATTTTTTTAGTATTGTTATTGATTTTTTATTTAATTCCCTTGTGGTCAGAGAACATAGGGTATATTATTTCAATATTTTGAAATTTGTTGAGAATTATTTGATGGCCCGGAAAATTCTAGATCTTTGCGAATGTTCTGTGGGCACTAAAAAAGAATGTGTATTCTTTAGTAGTTGGATTTAGTATCCCATAAGCCTCAACGAGGTCAAATGATTTACATTGTAATATAAATCTATATTTTGTCCATTTATTCTATCAAATATAAGAGATGGTATTAAATTCCCTGACAATGATTTTGAATTTGTCTAGTTTTTTCCTTAGTCTGTAAAAATTACTTTATGTATTTTGAAGTTGTATAAAAGATGATTACCTTTTATTGATCTTTTTCTCTCTACTAGTTTTGGTCAGCCTACCTCCTGACTTCAAGTAAGTCATAGAAAAAAAAAAACCAACAACACTTCTATCATGTTTTAGGCACGCCTTAAAAAAATTTTTTTTAATGTTTATTTATTTTTGAGAGAGAGAGAGAGACAGAGCACGAGCAGGGGAGGGGCAAAGAGAGAGGGAGACACAGAGTCCAAAGCAGGCTCCAGGCTCTGAGCTATCAGCACAGAGCCTGACACGGGGCTCAAACTCACAAACCATGAGATCATGACCTGAGCCAAAGTCAGACACTTAGCTGACTAAGCCACCCAGGCGCCCCATTTTAGGCACTCTTATTTTCAGTTTTTCTGTAATATATATCCATACCTAATACTAAATGACATAAGTAGTATGATAGAAAAGTACAAGATACCATGAAGGTGTATAAAACTTAGCCATGGAAATCAGGAAGAGCTCTCCATGGAGGTGATATATTAATAGTAAGGTGGAAGTTAGCTCTAATAGCAGATTGTGAAAGGAACATTCGAAGAAACAGAAAACTTGTGTGCATAAGCCTTGAGGCAAGGAGGAGCTTGGATCTTTGAAGAAACTCAAAGAAGTCAAGAATAGCTCCATTGCTTCATTGTAGAGTGAAGGCAGAGGTGGCAGAGGAATAGTGGGCAGGGAGGCATATGTAGAGGCTTGAAGCTTCCTGAGAACAGTAGAAGTATTAAGAGGTTTTAAGGCAAGAAGCACCATGATCTGGTGTACAATTTTTAACAAGTACTTAAACTGTTATGAGAATAAATTGCAGAAAGGAAGAAATGGATGCAGAGAGTTAAGAGGTGATTGAGGTGAGTAAGGTGCAGGAGACGAGGGAGGCTTAGGTTAAAGTGTATATAGGAGAGCTGAGGTAAGTGGAAGAAGTCAAAGATAAATTTTGCATCTAGAATGATAGTTGGTCATGGATTGGATGTCGGTGGTAAGAGAGAATGAAGTACCAGTGATGCTTTTTGGCATGTGTGGAAATAGAGAAATATGAAAGAACAGATGGGGGGGCGGGGAATAGGTTCTAGTACACTGCAATTCAGATGTCTAAGGTACATCAAAGAGAAAGTATTACACAAGCTGTGAGATATATGAGCCTGAAGAAGGATCTAAGCTGGAGATACACATTTTGGGAGTTATAAACAGATGGCAACTAATGCCAAGAGAATGGGTCAAATAATTTAGACAGGAAGTATAATTACAAGAAAAAGAGAAGACTATAAAACAACCAGAAAGAACTCTTAACATTCAAAGGTCAGAAAGAAGGAGCTGATGAGAAAAAAGGAGAAAAGGGGGCCAGGTATATAAAGTGATCTTATAAAAGTCAATACTTTCCTTCTGGTGATGTCCTTTTGTTTTGTCTATGGATTCTTCAGAGTCAAGGCTGTTTCTCCAAGGTCTGAAGGAGGTTACTCATTTTTGTGTAATCATTCATTTTGTGGCATGTCCCTCTGCACCGCTGCTGGGCCCAAAACATTGCAGCTAACTACTAGAAAATGTCTTTAAATTCATACACAGTCATTTTCCTTAAGGCATTCACAGAATATCAGAATGGCTCATGAAAGATGGCTTCTGGAATTAGCTAAACATTGGCCTGGAACCAAGGGTCAGATTTTAAACTAAGTCCTTGAAATACAGTTTCTTTCCTTTATAATGATTAATTAATTTCCTCTTAGGAACCCCTTGGTCTTTTCTTACAATGAAACCAGACTGACTGTTAGTAATGGCAAGACAAAAGCATGGTGAAGAGGAACTATCCTTAACACTTTCCATTTATTATCAGATTTCTTGGTCAAGGTTTATATCACTGGTGAAGATGGAGGTATTCTAGGATATAGTAAATGAAGGAACTGGGAACCCAGACAATATTCAAGTGAGAGTGACAGAACTTTTCTCAGTGTAATCAAGCCTGGAAGAGCTGGCAGAAATACCATGGTTTGGCAGATTTATCACTACATCCTTGAGTGCTGACTTGAAGTGTGGCTACATGGCTTTAACGGATGGCTGTGTGAAGGAAGATTGAATCAGTGGCATTAACCATAAAAAGGAAAGACTGGTTGTACATACTGGATGACCCAAAAATGATGATTATCCAGTGCAAGCTATTTATACTTGAGATTCTTGGGAAGGGAGCAGCATATGCTCCTAAAAGTGTGAATCAGAACTTCCAGGGGCTATACAGTTTGAAAATGATCACAAGACATTCTGTCACATAATTCTTTGTTTTAAGTTTATTTATTTAAGTAATTTCTACACCTGGCATGGGGCTTGAACCCATGACCTCAAGATTAAGAGTCACATACTCTGGCAACTGAGCCAGACAGGCACCCCTCTGATACATAATTCTGGGGGAGGTGGTGGTAGGTACGCCTAACTTATTTCCAGTCTCCAATATGCCCAGTTAAAAATTATTACAACAAATCCAGTAAAAGACAAATAAACTGGGAAAATATACTGGCAACATGTATAGCAGATAAACTTATTAATTTTGTTACATAAAATCTTACATATATCCATAAGAAAAATAGACACAACTAATAGACAAAAAATAGCCAGAGAATGCAAATAGATGGTTCTCAAAATAAGCTAAAATGACAATTAACATGATAAAACATTAAGCAACAATGAAATAATATTTGCCTATCAGATTGGTAATGATTGCAAGGCATAAATTCAGTGAGGAGAATAAATTCAGGCTTGATGGTTTCCACAGTTTTTTCTATAACAATGATGGCATCCTTCCTTAACTTTCATGATGTAATCCTTCCTTACTTTCATCATGCGTTAACAACCCTTTCCACAGAGTACCATGTGTAATGAGCCTTAAAGGTCCTTATGACCCCCTAATCTAGAGGCTGAATTAGAGACATTGTGTTTGGGGGCAAGTAGACCATTTTAACACTTTTGGTGTTGAAATCATGGGGTTCTGGGTGGCCAGAGGCATTGTCCAATATCAAAAGAACTTTAAAAGGCAATCCCCAAAGGCAAGATCCTTCCTGACTTCAGGGACAAACTATTGAGGGGACCAATCCAGAAAAAGTGTTCTTGTTGTCCAGGCTGTCTTGTTGTACAACCAAAAACCTGGCAGCTGGTGTTTATCTTTTCCCTTCAAGGCTAAGGGATTAGCAGCTTTATAGATAAGAGCAGTCCTGATCATAAACCTGACCGTATTTGCATAAAACAGTACAGGTGACTTTCCCTTCTTGCCTTCAACCTGGTGCTCACTTCTCTTTCTTTCTAATAAATGTCTTTTGTGGCATTTTATTCCAGAATAGGGCACTTCTATCTGCATTAAAAACCGGTTTAGGCAGATATCCTTTCTCCTCAATGATTTCTTAATGGTGTCTGGGAACTCATATGCTGCCTCTTGATTGGCAGAAGTTGCTTCTCCTGTTAACTTGACATTAGTAGCCAAATTCTTTTTTAAAATTATCAAACCATCCTTCACTGGCATTAAATTCTCTAGCATCACACGCTTCACCTTCCTTTTGCTTTAAGTTGTCATATAATAACTTCACTTTTTTTTCAAATATTAGAGTCTATAATTATGCCTTTTTTATAGCAATCCAGAACCCACATAAAAGCTGCATTTTCAGTATGAGATAAAAAGGGAGTTTGCAAAAAGTTCAAGGTTTCTGCACCTGCTGGTAGAACTGTAGCAACAGCTTCATGACTTGTCCTTTTATTTTTTTTTATTTTTTTATTTTTTTGACAACGGTCCTTACACTAGATTCATTTGTCTTGAAACAGCAGGCATCTGCAGCTGCAGATCTCAATCTATGGTACATATCAAGCAATTCACCTTTTTCTTGTAATGTCGTGACTTTTCTCTGCTTCTTGGGAGCACTCCCAGCATCACTAGTGACACTTTGTATGGTTCCCATTCAAGGCTTACAGTATTGCACTAAACATGATGAAAACTATGTGAGATCCAGGAGAGATCACTTATTACTGTGATTCCCAGTGTACTGGAGAGACATATTATTCATACAGAGAGGATCAGTATCATACAGTGTGTATTTAAAAAATTTTATTTGAGAGACAGAGAGAGAGAGAAGCAGAGGGGGAGAGGGAGAGAATCTTAAGCAGGCTCCATGCTTAGTCCTGATGCAGGGCTCTATCCCACAACCCTGGGATTATGACCTGAGCTGAAATCAAGGGTTGGATGCGCAACTGACTGAGCCACACAGGTGCCCCTCACACAGTGTTTTAAGTGGATACTGGCAACACTTGAGCTCACCACAATAACAGGAAGGGGTTATGAAATTATCACAATAGTACAGTATGTACTACAGTTAATTTCATGCAGTTATGACTTAGTATTGTATCTTTACACTTGTTTACATTTCTCTCAACTGTGAATCGTGCCTTGTATGGTCTATAAATGTTTGTGTGGGTAAGTTTTGATAAGTTTTAACTTTTCATAATAGATTTGCTATATTTTATGATAGCAAATGATAAAATAGATTAGTATCTACATATATTGTACACATTCATGACACACCTAATTTTATTTTTTTGATATTTCTAGATCATGTGGTTCATCTGTGAGTTTTTCATATTGTTGCAAATCTCCAAAAGTTTTTCCTAGATTCTTATGAGAAAAAATCCATGTATAAGTAGACCCACATAGTTCAAACCTGTGTTGTTCAAGGGTCAACTTTATTACCAAGGATTTTCTCCATTTTCTGTAAGTATTATCTACAATTTACTTATGTAACATTTAAGGCCTTTCTACGATTCTTCATCAAACTACATGCTTTCATTCCTGATTCAACAGATTCTTAGGTTCACTTTTTTTTTTGAAAGCACAGGTTGCTAATGATATTGACAATGTGGAAAGGCAGAAACACTAGGGAAAAAATGGACAGCTTGATTTATGTTGTTAACTCTGCATGGGCTGTAAGAAATGTTAAAATATTTTGCTATTTTATATAAAATCAATTTTTATGATAATCATATCCCCTCTCAATTTTTTGTAGATAACTATATCTTATTTGTATTCAATCCACAACAAATAATTCTAGGCCTCAAAATTTTGCAGATACTATGGATGCATATATTTGATTTTGTTCTGTCACGATGCCACCAAGGTCTTGGTTAGATGGTTGTCACTCTAGGTGAATGAACATGCAGGTCTCCTTCCCTTTGCGAATTGAGTATGTACTGGACTATTAGTCTCTATACTGGGTAATGGAGCTCCAGAGTGGGTAAGTTCTAGGGTACTTTTCTTGCTGTATGATTAGACAGATCATAAATGCAAATAAACATACTACTCTTCTCGGTACTGTGAAGGAAGTGTAAGTGCCACTCCTGACTTTTTGTCATCACTTGTCTAGGATTTTCTTGTATGTGACAGGCGCCCCCTAGTGAATAGAGGGGCTTAAATTGGCCTCTACTACAGAGAGGCTAGAAAAATACTTGAAGCTGTTATAACAAGTTCACACTGCATTAAACAACTAAGATGCTGAATGAAGTTTTGTGTGTGTGAATGTGGGTGAGGATGGGGATCTGTTCTCCATAAAAAGTATCCAGGATTTCACTATATAGAAGTAGTAATCAATTTTCTAGGTGAAGGTCAAACTGATCTGAACTTCACTAGATCATCAAAGTACATAGAGTAGATCACTGATCTTTATCTACTCTTCAGGTATTACAGTTTGACTGTGTGTATATAAATATCTACTAAATTCTGTATGATACACATAACTTTGGGGTTGAGACTTGAGAAACCATAATTTCAATCCAAAAACTTTAATCTGGTAAATATATTTGATAAATTACATTTTATTTGGTTAATTTCAAGAATACAGCATTAAAGAAGACTGTGGTTGCTTGATATAATAAATCAATTACATTTAATTACCTCTTCTCTCCCTAAATCTCCTGCCACTTATAATAGTCTTTATGTTCTGAAATAAGTATGTTATAATGTTGACATCATCATAAATATTCATTAGTTATTATTTATAGCACTGGGTTAGGTCCTCAATGAGGAACTAAAAATAATTCTTATCCTCTAGGATGTTGCCAAGATAAAATAAAGTCAAAGAACATATAACCAAATCAACTGGAAAACAAATAAATTATCCAAATATGCTAAAAAACAGCATTCCTATTATTTTAACAGTGCCAAAGAGCAGAAGCAATCACACACTTGACTCAGTGGTTTAAATGGAGCATCCTAAACCAACAACTGGAGAAAAGGTTAAACAAAAAGTAGGTGACATGTTTAAGTAACAAGTAGGTGAGAAGTTTATTCTCAAAGGTCTTGTTGACATCAGAAACTATCAAATTAAGAACTGTATGTAGATTATACTTGCTACTTTTCAGGGGTATATTATATTGTTGGCTCCCACCTTACCATCTAAACAATTTTTAAAATAAAAAATTAATATTTTCTTCTTTCCCCTAGATTGTCCTTTGTCTCCTGAGCAATTATCCTTTTACATTCACCTCAACTTCTTCAGGTCCAAGAGGACTTCTCTAACAGTAAGGGCTCTCTCCGTCCTCCCTCTTGTCTGAAGCCATAATGACCTTATTTAAGACAATTATATTGCTTTGATTATTCCAGGTATAATAAAAGAGTCTACAAAACACATGCAAGCATTCATTCAAATTATTTGTAAATTGGTTAGTGAGTAGACCCCAAAGTCCAATCACAGTGTAGCTTGGAAGACAAATATCACTTCACTAACTTAGAGGGATAACTTGTGCATTTCTCTTGTCAGGACAGGCATGTGCTAGTAGGGGTGAAAACACCGAACCTAAAGGAAATAGAAGTGAATGACAGGTAAGGACCAAAGCACCTCGCCTACCTCATCCTTGCTCACAAAACGCCCATTCTTCCCTGTCTTGTTTCCTAAGATGTATCGGGGAGGAAGCGAGGTCACCCGTGGGAAGGCGGCGTACTCTCCTCCTGACGACCGAGACTGAGAAGGAGCCTTAGGGAGACTCGCGGGGTGGGCGGTGGGAAGACAGACAGCTCAGAAGGGCCCAGGTGTCTGGCTCCCGCACGGCGAGAGGTGCGGGGCGGCGCGCGCCTGCGCGGACCTGGCTCTCGCCACCCCACGACCGCAGCATCCCTGCGCAAGAGTCCCAGCGGCGCGGGCGGGAGGAGGGGCGGCGGCCCCTCCGCCCCGCGCGCGCGGCCACGTGACTCGGGCCGAGGGGATTGGAGCGGCGGCGGCGCGAGGCGGCAGACTGGTGCAGCGCCTGGAGCTCACGGCGGGATCTCCTCCTCCTCTTTCTCCTGGGAGCCTGGACGGTACCTTCTCCTCCGCCCGGCTAGTCGGCGCAGCCGCCGCATCCCTACCTCCGCGGCGCCCCGAGGAGGAGGAGAAGACGCAGCTGGGCCGCTGCCGTTAGAGGGGTCCCCGGCTGCCTCTCACTCCGTCGGCGTCGCCTTCGGGGTCAACCCGCCCGCGGTGTCTCCGCTTTCTCCTCCCGCTGCCGCCGGCGCCCGCTTACAGCCGCGATGGGGCTCTTGGACTCGGAGCCGGGCAGTGTCCTCAACGTGGTGTCCACGGCGTTGAACGACACCGTGGAGTTCTACCGCTGGACCTGGTCCATCACAGGTAAAGCAGCTGGCTGCCCCGTCTTCGTCCGGCCCTGCAGTCCCTCGCTCCCTGCGGCTTTTGGGATGCTGCGGATCAGAGGAGATGCGGGGCGCGGGGACCGCGGTCTGGCACTGGTTAATCTGATCCGAACGTTAAGGCCTCCCCCTCCCCCCGCGACGCTCGCAGGGTTTTCCTCCGAGCTTCCATCTCTCGTCAGCTTCTCGGATGCTGGGGCTGACATATCAGATGGAGCCTGGGCTGCTAAGAGCTCGTCGCAGGAACCACTCCACCCTGTACTCCCACATCTCCCAGTCTCGTCTGACAGTTTTAACTTATGCACAGGATTGGTTTTAACATTTACTAATAATAGTCCTTTTGTAGAGATGGCTGGGAGAAGGAGGAGGGCTTCAGTGGTAGCTGTCTTTTTTTGCGTCTCTTCGGCCTCCTGGTTGCATTGACATAATCTGCTAAACCTGCTAATGTTTAGTCTAACTCATCCATCTATACTATAATTTGGAACAAAAAGTAAAAAGCCATTGTTTGTCCTCTTGAACCTTGCAGGATGTTAGTTTCTGAGGCTTTTTCAGCAGCAAATATGTTTGAAGTGATTGTCTATAATGGCTTTGCGCAGTGCAGTGCAGTCAGGGGGTGGGGGAGGCTAAAATACCCGGAAAGAAATAAGTCTTTAGGAAGGGGGTCTCTCTACAGCAGCACCTAGAGGTCGTCCCAGCAGCCTGCATGTATACAATTTTCTTAAATTAGCAAACTTTTTCCCCTTAGCGGTTGTAGTTTGACAGGGATCGTCTATTGGTGGATTTATGCAGCTCTTCTAGTGGGAGCAGTTGGGCTATTATGTTATTTTTACCTTTTGCCATTGATTTTCTTAATTTGCTTCAGTTGCTTTTGGTTTTAAAGCACTTAAAAGTTTTTGAAATTACAAAAAAATTAGCCTAACGGGATTTTAGAAATGATCTTATGATTTATAATTTTCTAGTCCTTTTGCAGTGTGGCACTGCATCTCCAGCAGTGGAGGAGAGTAACCTTACACATTATGACTCTGCCTCCTTTCCCTAGAAATGAAAATATATTCCTGTAGTTTTGTATTTGTTGTCAGAGTAAATGGAACCGTGGTTACAGCGTGATTACAGTACAATATGTGAGATACATTTTGTAGAGAAAAATGTGTGCTGGAATTATTTCTGTGTGAGACAAAATGATTCTTCGACATTGTTGTGGCTTTAACTTCTTCAGCTAGGAATCTCAGGTTTGGCACTGGTAAATAAGCTGTTTTAATTAGCCGTTGCAGTTGGAAATGGTTAAAAGGCAGTTTTTAATGGAGTCTTTCTTTAAATCTTCTATGTGCTGTTACACTGAGGTTACCCTGTACCTACGAGAGCTGGGAAAGATGTACCCTTCCCTTCATCTCTGATTTTGGTTGTTTAAGCATTGCATCAGGGTTTCCCATTACACAATTGTGCAGAGCTGAACATCAGCTTTGGCAGATAATTGTACTTTGCATACTTTAGAGTACAGACATCGTCAAGGTCCTCCAATCTCAATTCAGCCAGAGCCACACCCAGAAGTTCTCATTCCTGTCTATTATTCCCTTCCTATCTCAGAGCTTTCTTACTTCTCGAGTCTCAGAAACAAAAACTGAGTGCAAAGGTAGAATACACTTTTCTGTGTTGGTTAATTCCTTCCTAATGATGCTGCTGTAAAAAAATACGAAAAAGATAGGAAATTTTGTGCAGTTGCCTCATGTGAAAACTTGCTACTAGCCTGTGAAGGGCATATAAGATAATATTGTAGACCAAGTCTGAGAAGTGAGAGTAGCCACTGGAACACAAGTGACCTCTCACTAGCAAGTTAGAGGGAAGGTATTCACCCATGCCCCGGCTATCCACTTACGAAACCTGAGACTGCTTCCTTGCTTTCTGTAATGAGCTACCTGCTGTAGGTAGATGGTATTTCTTAAACCAACTTAGAGGCTTAGTGGGATATAGTTTGTTCTGCCTTTCTGCTGTGAGGAGAAATATTTTTTTAGATGCAGGCAGGACAGACCTGAACCCCATAGTGTCCCATTTCCTTTCACCCCCTATCCTATGCTCTCCGTGCTACCTTTCTTTCACAACTTCACACTGCTCTCCACAAGGATCTCCTCTTGCTATAATTTCATGAAAATCTGAGTGAAGGAGTTTCAAAGTAGAAGAGTAGCTTATTAGATGAAGCTGAATAAAAGTTGATGAGTCAGATGTTTGGAAAGAGGGAGAAATAAAAATGGGTGGAGAGAAAAGATGGTCTTGAGAAATAGAGGTGAGTGATGAAAGGACACAGATTATTCAGAGAGCAAGATACGAACTAGGCTCTGTGCCCTTGAGTGCTTTCATTCCCAGACTGTAGTTACATGCTTCTATCTCCGTTTTATTAGTCCATTAAATATTTCTCTCCACTGAAGTTTCTACCTAAGTGTAAATGAGTGTATCTGCTTTGGACTGTCATAACAAGAATAGTTACAGATTTGTAGAGTATATTTGGTGATGCAAGAGATCTTTGCCCTAGGGCAAACGGTTTCTGGAAAAATATCATTTTGTGCTATTATATCAAATGGTACTATTTAATAAAACATACGGTGGTGCTCAAAGCAATGTATAAAAACTGGGCTTTTCAAAGGCACATGTCTAGCAAATACAGAATATGACCCATAGAGTATTAACACAGGTAATGTTACTTTTACTATAATTGTTAGCACTGAAGATTTTTTTTAATGTTTGTTTATTTTTGAGAGAGACAGAGACAGAATGTGAGTGGGTTAGGGACAGAGACAGAGGGAGCCCGATGCGGGGCTCAAACTCATGAGCTGTGAGATCATGACCTAAGCTGAAGTCTGATGCTCAACCAACTGAGCCACCCAGGAGCCCCAGCTGTTAACACTTTATACGTTAGTATTGAAACTTTGAAAAAGCTGTACTTTAGGAAAAACAACAAAAATAATTCTCTACTTCCCTATATTATATTTTTAGAGATTTTGAACAATGAGTTAATCTCGGTGTATATTACACAGGAAAGTATAGACTGCTGTAGAACTTTATACTAGTTGGTGGCATGGGAGTAGGTATTCTGATGTTATTGAACTTTTTTTCCTTCTGTTCTTTTACTTTATGAGTACATTAAAATTATTAGGACTGGGATACTAGGCTCAAAGTATATAAAATCAAAGTTGTATGTAAAATTTTAAACCTGGTGAATCTTAGTATTCTCCAACTTATAAATACCCCAATTATCTACAATATCTATTGTATTTGTTTATTAAAATAAATGCTTATTAGTAGCCTTTTGTGTAACTGAATTTAGCATAGAAATATCCGACAGAGTTAATAGCCAGCATGCCTGCAATAAGGCCAGCTGTCTCCTGAACTGCCATATTTCTTTTTGGCAGCATGTTTTTAAACAGCCATTGTTCATGAAGTACGTATCGGTAGTGGTGGGGAGGGGGGCGGGGAGTGGAGGTGGTTGGCATTGCTCTCTGTTTACAGATAATAGTAGCCCATATTTTGATGCAAAATTTGTGTTTACTTGGGAGTTAAACTTAGAGCATAAAGGGCCTGCTTGGTTTTGGAGGGGCAGAAGGGAGAGGAGGATGAGTGGTACAGGAGGAAGGAGGACTCTTGTAGGATGATGATGAAATTTGGAAGCAAGGCTTGTATAAGGATTTATTCTTTTCTCCTTACCATGTGTGGGCATAGTTCTGGGCTCTGGAGAAAGAATGAGGACACTTGGTCACTGCACCCATGCAGCTTATGAAGTCATGGCTATTCCACCTTGGGAATCCAAAGGGTCCTTTGAAGGCATGATCTGTGGTTCTGTGATCTGTCAGAATTAGGCCTAGCTGGTGCCTAGGAAAGTCAGAAAAGTCCTTCTTCACTATTCTTATCTTTACTTCTTTTACCTGCAGTACGGTCTTGAGTTGTAAGAAGAATATACAAGCCCTATTTTTAGAATATTTCAGCTGTCACCATGTGGAGTTGATGTGAATATTGTCAGAGAGTATTTGTATAGGTAGACTAAGGAGAAGGGCTTCAAAGACTAAAAATTCATGGAACTGAGAATGTGTTTTAGGGTCAGTGAGTCATCCTGATTTGCTGAAACTGGGGGTGTGTGAGAGGGGACATTTAACTCAGCTCATATAAGCTGGGGTAAAAGGTCTGTCCCTGGGAGTGCTAGGCCTACATGCTAGCATGTGTTTTAAACATGTTACAATATATTTATATTAGTTTTATTATTTGTCACAGTTAATGTGTAGTCTTTAATCTTTGTTATTGTCTAAAGTATATTTTGTTTGTTTGTTTGGCCTAGCCTGGAAGCCTAGTTACCATTTTTGATGTTTCTTTGAGAAAAGACATTCTAAATTCCAGGCAGCTAATTAAAGATAAATATGTGGGACATCACCAGCTCCTAACATGAGATCTCCCTTAGCTAGTGTTTTCAGTGAGGTCCTAGAGTTATCCTTCTCTCTCATAACCTCCCTGAAGCCTCTAAAAGGTCCACACCATTTAAGGATTTTTTTTGTTTTTGTTCTTGTTTTGGTGGTAGACTCTTAGACTTTAATGTCTGCTACTCTTGTCCATTCCCCAACAGCCTCATAGCAGAACATCCAATCACAGATGAAATTACAGGAGGGTAAAACAATGCAAATTCTAAAACTGGTGTCGGGATAGTTTTATACAGTTAGATTTTTTGGCTTAGGTAGATGAGGTTTTACGAATTACGTAGGTAATTATGTCAGACAGTGCTTTTGTGAGCCACAAAAAAGTTGGTTATCCTTTTAAAATTGAATTTGTTAGATTTTTTTTTTCTCAAGTCGTATGATAATGTCATTAGTGAGTGATTTAATATTACTAACCTAAGTATTATTTTGGGTTTATTGAGTCATTTATTATTTCAAATTAGACATATAAGCACATAGAGAAGGATTCTATAACAGAGCAGACTCTTTTCTCACTTTAGATGGCTCTTTTTTCCTTTTCATGATTTGGACATTTTTCCTTTTAAAAATCAAGGCACTAGGGCACCTGGGTGGCTCAGTCAGTTAAGCTTTCGACTTCAACTCAGGTCACGATCTCGAGGTCTGTGAGTTGGAGCCCGCGTCGGGCTCTGCGCTGATGGCTCGGAGCCTGGAGCCTGCTTCCAATTCTGTGTCTCCCTCTCTCTCTGCCCCTCCCCCGTTCATGCTCTGTCTCTCTCTGTCTCAAAATTAAATAAACGTTAAAAAAAATTTTTTTTAATAAAAAAATAAAAAAAATCAAGGTGCTATTGTTTTATTTTCCCTTAGAATGAGAATGAATTCTAATATATTTTTAAAACTCACCAGAGTTTTGACTTTTAGAAAAGAGAAGGGAGGAAATACAATGGACTTTCGAAACCAGATTTCCAAGTTTCCTTTTCAGCCTCGTCAGCCTGTAGTATTTCCTTAGCCACAGACCTGTAGCTCTAGCCAACTTGGATAACTCCCTCTTGAGTAAATCATGCCCATGTCTGTCTTTGTTTCTCAGTACACTGTTCCCTTTGCCTTTGCTGCCCTTTCTCCTCTCTACCTCTCCAGGAGCACTGCAGTAGAACCCAGCTCAACTGCCCTCTTTCACAAAGCCTTTCTGGGCCTTGGTACCCTTGGAGCAGTTCATTCCTTCATCTGATCCCATTCCTGTTAGCAATTGCTCATGCATTTCCTTGAGCCATTCCTTCTGTAACTCTATTTTCTTGAACCATCTTAACCTTCATTATTATTTACCCTTTCACCTCTTTGTATTTTTCTCCCCAACACTAGGGAATATCCTTGTATTTGTTGATTTGATATGTGTCAAGAGATGACCCCTTTAATCTAGCGTATTTTCAAATAGTGATATATTCTGTTGCTAAATACTAATAATATTTGGTGCCACAGTAAATTATATAAAGTTTTTTTAATGACCTTTATCATGAATTAGCCATATTCAATTGATGTTGACTAAATTTAGTGAAGGAACCAAACCATTAAATCATTTATTAGCACAAAACTGTTACTTTTGAGAGATCTGAAATCAGATGTAATTCTTTCTTCCTATCTATGTGGAAGTATCATGATGAACGTGGAAGTGAGGAGGGCAGCGTGGACTGGACTGGGATTTAGATGACCAATGCTTTAGTTTCACTAATTAGTTGGGAGACTTTGGACAGGTCCCTCTTTCCAATCTCAACTTTTTTCATTGGTAAATTGAGAGAGTTGAATCAGGTCATCTCTAAGGTCTCACCCAACTCTTAAATTCTGGATATATATGCAATTAAAAAAAATTCTTTAAATGGGTCAAGCAATTTCCTATAAACATACATTGATCGGTAATTTAAAAACCTCACTCGGGGCGCCTGGGTGGCGCAGTCGGTTAAGCGTCCGACTTCAGCCAGGTCACGATCTCGCGCTCCGTGAGTTCGAGCTCCGCGTCAGGCTCTGGGCTGATGGCTCAGAGCCTGGAGCCTGTTTCCGATTCTGTGTCTCCCTCTCTCTCTGCCCCTCCCCCGTTCATGCTCTGTCTCTCTCTGTCCCAAAAATAAATAAACGTTGAAAAAAAAAATTTAAAAACCTCACTCTATGCAATAATTTTAATCTTTTCCAACAAACCTGTTATTAGTGTTGCTAAGATAGTAAAAATAACAATAGATTCATATTTAATCTTTTTTACTTTCTTAATGCTCCATAAGAAGTAGGTAAAGGAATAGAAAAACAAAGGGATACAGATATTTAAGTACCTGCTTTGACATAGCACTGTTTGTTGCCATTATACTGTACCTATTTAATCATCTAGATATTTCTTGAATAATCAAGAGTTGCCTATATTGTCAAAGCTAATAGCAATAACATTAAATAGTTTATTGTACATTATATACAATATATACAATTATGCATTACAATTATTATGTAATATATGACTTCTGAGGATGGCTTGTTATGTGGTTTGGGGCAAGTTCATGATTCTTTGTGTTTCATATTTCTACCTGTACCATGAGATGGTTGAAACAGTATCATCTCTTAAGGCCACTTTATTGAATTCTCATAATAGCTCCTAAAGTGATGGCTTAAATAGTCTAAACTTAATCTTACTTTACATTCTTTCCTACAGAAAATGCAAAATTTTATCATATGTCGTGACAAAAGATTTTCAGTTATAGGCACTTTATGAGCATTTCTAAAATTTGAAAGTATGGCTTAAAATTTTTGTAAAATTGCTACAAATATGTAGGTCTTAGTATATGGGGTAAACAAAAAAATTAAATAATTTTGTTGTAAATATGTCCTTAACCAAATGTGAATTTTAAAAACTCTTAATTTTGTCATTTTTTTCCCATGGAATATTGTCATTTTTAAATACCTGTCAATATATTTTGATTACATTTAAATTAGACTACAAATCTTGGAATTTGAAAGACAAATGCATTAATCCACTGAAGGAATCAGTTACACACTGTTAGGTGTAATCACAGATAGGCATTATGATTTTGAACTGGAGCATTCAAAGGAATAAGCTTTCTTTCCATTTTTATTTATTAAACAAAAACTAAGGCACAGATATGTATTGTTAAACAAGTTCATATAGTTTTGCACACCTATGTTCATGGCAGCATTATTCACAATAGCCAAGAGGTGGAAGATGTCCATTGGTGAATGAATGGATAAACAAAATGTAGTGTGTACATACAAGGGAATGTTATTTAGCCTTAAAAGAGAAGGAAATCCGATGTATGCTATAAAAGGGTGAGCCCTGAAGACATTATGCTAAGTGAAAAAAGCCAGTCACAAAAACGAATATTGATGATTCCACTTATATAAGCTCTCTGAAGTGGTCTAATTCATAGAAACAGAAAGTACAGTGTTGATTGCCATGGCCTAAGAGGAGGGAAAGATGGGGAGTTGTTTAATAGGTAGAGAGTTTCAGTTTTGCAAGATGAGAAAGTTCTGGAGATTGGTTGTACAACACTGTGAATATACTTAATATCATTAAACTGTACACTTAAAAATGATTAAGTCAATTTTGTTATGTGTTTTCACCACAATTAAAAAAATTCATATATTATAAAATTAATATAGCACCTGTAGAAATGATCTTTCTTCAGTGTTCAGTGGTACAACAGTTGATTCTGTGAAAATGTGTAAAGGAAAACCTCATTAAAAATGGAATTGGGAAGTCGTGAAGGGAGAACTCTCAGGCATGTACCATTTGTCACAGCCTACTTTATATACTCCCACAGACAAGAAGAGGCTTACTTTAATACCCTAGCAGGAGGAAGATTTTCTCCTTGGCCAGCAGCAACCCAGCCAATGAGAAGTTGCCACAGCCCTGAACTCTCACCCTCTTCCCATGGACCATTCTTTTTTTTTTTTTTAATTTTTTTTTCAACGTTTATTTATTTTTGGGACAGAGAGAGACAGAGCATGAACGGGGGAGGGGCAGAGAGAGAGGGAGACACAGAATCGGAAACAGGCTCCAGGCTCTGAGCCATCAGCCCAGAGCCCGACGCGGGGCTCGAACTCAGACCGCGAGATCGTGACCTGGCTGAAGTCGGACGTTTAACCGACTGCGCCACCCAGGTGCCCCCCCATGGACCATTCTTAACAACCTCTGCCAACTTGTTTTTTTCCCCTCTATTAAAAGGATGCTCTCGGGGCGCCTGGCTGGCTCAGTCTGATTTCGGCTCAGGTCATGAGCTTGCAGTTTGTGAGTTCAAGCCCGCGTCGGGCTCTGTGCTGACAGCTTGGAGCCTGGAGCCTGCTTTGGATTCTGTGTCTCTCCAGCTCTTGGCCCCTCCCCTGCTCATGCTCTGTGTCTCTCTGTCTCTCAATAATAAATAAATGTTAGAAAAAACAAATTAAAAAAAAAAGGATGCTCTCCTCCTTTGTTCTTAGGACTTTCCTGTGGTTCACCATGGTTTGCATGTTCAAAATTGCAATTTCTCTGCTCTCCTCACATAAATTCATTTTGTTGTTAAACTAAATATCTATTTTATTCGGGGCACCTGGGTGGCTCAGTCGGTTGGGTGACCGACTTTGGCTCAGGTCATGATCTCGCAGTCCGTGAGTTCGAGCCCCGCATCGGGCTCTGTGCTGACAGCTCAGAGCCTGGAGCCTGTTTCAGATTCTGTGTCTCCCTCTCTCTCTGACCCTCCCCCATTCATGCTCTCTGTCTCAAAAATAAATAAACGTAAAAAAAAAAAATTAAAAAAAAATAAATATCTATTTTATTCTTTAAGTTTTTATTGTTTTATTTTTTCAGCTTACAATAAAATGGCTTTATAAAGGGAATGCATAGGTGTTGCCTAAAGAGCAGTACCCAAATGGCTAGAAAGTAGCAAATAACAAGAAAGACAACCTTGCCTTTGTATTTTATTTTACAATTTTAGCAAGAACTTTACAACCTTGGAAGATGGGACTGGTAGGCATTATTATTTTCATATGTTTAGAAGTCTCTGAGAGTCATAGAAGTTAAATCACTTGTGGATGAACGCTGTAGCGAAAATGGGTATTAATAGCATGTTTTGTTTCTTAGCCCAGTGCTCTTGTCTCCCATCACACTAGCCAAGCAGGAAAGCAATAATCAAACCTCTGACCTACTTTACTTGATCTTATACTGCTATCTATCTTATCTATGTACTGTCACTACTTAGAATACTAAATCTGAACAAAGTTGTAATACCGCCAGAGGCAATCTAAATAAAAACGTCTGAAATACTCAAAAGTACTGTAAGGCTGTTGTATGAGATTAAACTAAAAACTGATATTTATATAGATTTATATATTTAAATTGTATATATATGTAAAATATAAACAACATAAGTATTTAGCCTGAGAAGATAAAGTTGACTTCTATATGGTGGAGTAGCTAGAACTATAAAAAAGTATATTCAGGGGCTTCTGGGTGGCTCAGTTGGTTGAGCATCCAACTCTTGGTTTCGGCTCAGCTTGTGATGTCATGGTGGGATGGCGGGGGTTGGGGGGCAGCCAGGAGGCAGGAGGCGGGTCCAGGCATGGAGCCTGCTTGGGATTCTCTCTTCCTCTACCACACGTGCTCTCTTTAAAAATAAAAAAATATATTCAAAGTGAATTATGAAAATTTTTGCTAAATTTCATAGTCTAAGTGTGAAACTATTGGTAATTAGTGAAAAGAAATAAATTCAGGACCAACAGTAAATTACCCATTGGATATTCAGCATATAGAACTGTTAGCAAGAGAAGATTATGGTCACAGTTCCCATTAAAACATACACACACTTCAATGGTATTTTCAGTGTTTTTGTTTGTTTTGTTTTGTTTTTTTGCTAAAAGGAAATACCATTTCAGTTTCCTTAAATCCTTAAGATCATTAGTGGCACTAGGGGATGTTTGGACTTTGAACTTCCAGATTAGCACAGGGAGGAAGTTTTATGACTGCTTTTCTGAGAAGTTAAGCAAAATGTGAAAATGCAGCAAGAAGGAAACCACTTAGCTGCATTTTATCTTGGCTTCCAGGATGTGAGGCGTCATTCTTTCATATCAAATACATATATATGAAGACATATTCATAAGAGCCAGTTTGTAGGGAAAGGGAAACAATGCCAAAAGGTGGGGGGATTTTAGGCAATTAAGAGGTCTGGGGGAAAAATACACAACTGACTTAAATAATTCAGGGGTTAAGAAATGCTGCCCCCTGCACAGTCAAAAATCCATGTATAACCTTTGATTCCCCAAAAACTTAACTTCTTATAGCCTACTATTGACCAGAAACCTCACCATAACATAAATAGTTGATTAATGTACTTTGTGTTATATGTATTATATATTGTATTCTTAATTATAAAGAAAGTTAGAGAAAAGAAATGTTAAGAAGATCATAAGGAAGATACATTTACAGTTCTGTACTGTATTTATTGAAAATAACTTACGAATTGAAGTGGACTCATGTGGTTTAAACCTATGATGTTCGAGGGTCAAATATATACATAAGTATATGTAAATATGTGTGTGTGTGTATATATATATATATACATATATGTGTGTATATGTATTTATATATATATATATTTCAACCATGGATTTAGATGTCATCTGCACATAGTGAAACTTACTGCTATTTATTGAGCTTCTAGAATAAGACCCTTATGGACTTGTAAAATGCTGCAGTATGTGTTTTATACACCTTATTTAATGTTCATAGCATCCCTATAAGGTAGGTATTATTTAATCATTATATGATGAAGAAACAGACTTAAAACTACACAGCTTGGGGTCACCTGGGTGGCTCAGCAGTTGAACATATGACTTTGACTCAGGTCATGATCTTGTGGTTTGTGAGTTTGAGCCCCACATCGGGCTCACTGATGTCAGTGCAGAGCCCACTTCGATCCTCTGTCCTCCTCTCCCGCTTGTGCTCTCTCTATCTTTCTCAAAACTCAATTAACATTTTTTTTGAAAAGCTAAATTCTTAAAACAACACCAGCAAAACAGCTGGAAAGTAATGGAGCTGGGACCTAATCAAGCTGGGACCTTTCACCTTCCTACATGAGCGACTTTTTCCTAAGGCAGTATAAGCTTCCTATTCATCCAACAAATACTGTTTTACTGTCTACTAATAATAGCAAACATTTATTGGATGCTTACTAAGTTCCAGGCAGTATGTCTAATGCTTTATATGTATTATCACATTTAATCCTCATATTCCTTTGGGCTGTATTTATTGAAAAGAATAAATTATTATTATTCCCTTTTCCCAAGTGAGTGAACTGACTTTCCTTGGATCGTCTCCTTCTAGTACTAATCCTTTGAAGTTAAACCTCAAAGGAATCAGTCTTCCAGCTTGCAACACACAATGATTCACTCACCTCATCTGTGTTATTGTCTTTTCTCCTTTGCAGTGTCTGAATCCCCCCCTGTGCATCTGCTCTCTGTGGGAGATTTTATCATTTGTCTCACTTTCTACCTTTTTCATGATCTCTGCTCAGGCAGACTTAGAACCAAATTTCTTCTTTCCTTTTTTCTCTATTTTTTAACTCCTTTATCCATGCTTTCAGGCTCTTTGGTGACTGTTCTACAACTCAGTTACAGAAAACATTTTTGCCCTCCTGTTGTAACTACTTTCAGGCCATTTGCCCCCTCGTCCCCTCAGATACTGCAGCTTACCCTTGCCTTGCTGGTGGAGACCTCCATTCCCTCCTGTCTGCCCATCACACGCCGACCTCTTCATCGTTTTTTAGCCGAACCTCTGCCTGCACCACCTCTATATTCTGCAAGGTCTGCCCTTTCCTTACATTCATCCAGGCACTCTTCCTAATTCAAACCATCACCCTTTTTCCTGAGGATGTAAGGGGAGGCTAAAGCAGAAATTTTCCCTGCTCATCACTCTGACTCAGTGGGAACGTACTACACTTTCCTTCACGCAGTGCCTTCAGAATCTGTGTTTTACTTCCAGAGTTTATCTTGGATTGTTACCTGTCCATTGTATCCAGCTGTATACAGACCCTTTCTCCTCTAGTTCTGCCTTCTTCCATCTCACTGACACCCAAAACCTTACTTGGCTTGGAGAATATATTAAGCATCACATGTTAGACTAGAATCCAGAAAAGGCCTTATGCTGTTATTTGGTTTACCCTTATCATAGAGATAAAATCCTTCTCAAAGTCTTCTTGACAACAGTTACCTACATTTTTCATTAAAAATTTTCTTTTTAACAAATGTTTGAGGGCACTTGTATCCTAGGCATTGTTATATGGATACATCAAGGAATAAAGACTGTGGCCCTGGCCCTCATGACCTTTATAATTAATGGAGGAAGACATTGACTACCTCATTAAGAAAAAGTCTGCGGTTTCCCTCTGGGGTTCCTCTAGTGTACGGTGTGACATTGACTATTATTTTTGTGTAGTCAGTAAAGGCAAATGGATTTTTAACAATATTACTTGTATATTAGTGGTTAGTATACAGGTGTAAAAAATGGTATTGATTCGCAGCTGTTGGTTCTAACTTATTAAAGAAGGATGAATAGTTTTGGAAAATATATAGTACATACTTCTCAATGTCTTGAATATACTCCCAAAGCTACTCAGTATCTCTAGTTGGTTGGTAGGCGTGTGTTTTTGTTTATGGCAGGTTAAACAGATGTAGATGTTGTTAAAAGGAAAATAAAGTGATTCAGGTAGACTCTAGGAACAAATAAATAAACCAAGCTTTTATGACTGGATTTTAATATAAAATAGGCCCACGTTTATGAGTAAACTAGAGCAGTTCTTCTTAGATTTTAATGTGTAAATCACCTGCGAATCTTATTAAAATACACATTCTGGCTTAGTAGTCCAGGAATGAGGCCTGAAATGCTATATTTCTTTAAAATTTTTTTAAACATGTATTTATTTTCAAGAGACACAGAGAGACAGAGTGCGAGTGGGGGAGGGGCAGAGACAGAGGGAGACACAGAATCCAAAGCAGGCTCCAGGCTCTGAGCTGTCAGCACAGAGCCCGACACGGGGCTTGAACCCACCAACAGTGAGATCATGACCTGAGCTGAAGTTGGACACTTAACCGACTGAACCACTCAAGCGCCCCTGAAATGCTGCATTTCTATTAGCTCCCAGGAGATACTTTTCTGCTGGTGTACCACACTTGGAATAGCAAGGGAATGGAGGACTCTTAATTTCTTTGATAATCTGCTACTTTGTACTAATATTGAAAAAGAAGACTTACAAATGTTCCTAAACGATTGCTTTAAAAATATGTTTAAGAAAAACAAACAATGGCATGGATTTTTATAGAATATTTAGTTGTTTTTTTACCCCAGCAGGGACTTTGTATACCTTTTAGAACCATATTGATCAATAACTCTTGCTCATTTTAACTGAATCAAAAGGGCAGTTGAGAAATGTCTTGAATGTCTATTCTCACAATAGCAGTAGCCATAATAATAATATTTATTTTGCAGACACTTTGCGGCCTTCATCCAGTCCACTAGTCTTCAGCCATTTGCTGGGTACATCCACTGTTAACAAGCCTTTATGGCTATAGAAATAACAATACTGCCCCTGCCCAGTCTGTGTGGGATGTGCTTAAACAGACTAAACGGACAGTTGCATGGTATAATAGAGGTAATCACAGTGTGCTTTAAAGGTTTCAAAAGAAATACATATTTAATACTTTTAAAATAAAAAACGAGTTAATGTTGGAGGGGCTTCTTACAGAGGGTTATCAATTTGAGCCTCAAAGCAACTCTGTGATTTGGGTAATTTTATTATTACCCCCATTTTACATAAGAGGAAAGTGTGCTCCAACAGTTTCAGGTGTTAAGTCATGGGGCTAGCACATAGATAGACCTGGGATCCAGGTGTTCTTAATTCAAGTCCTGTCCCTTGTCCCTGTACCACACTCCCTCTGTTCCATGTGTGTTCCTAAGTCATCACCTGACTAGAATTATTTCCTAGTCTTGTGCTCACTTTTGTTAATTCTAGAAATTTGTATGTCCTAAAAATTAAAAATTTTACTGCTTTTTATTTTGGAAGATGATAACTAGCTTAGACTACTTGGGAAATAAAGTTCATTTTGATTGGTAGAAACCTGAATTCTAAGAAGCTTTAAGAAAAATCAATTACAAGAATTAATTACAGTTGTTTGTGTATAAGTAGAGGTTTATAAAGGACTTGGATTACTTCAAAACTATTGGATTATGAATATTTTGTTATTTATGAAAATTAAATCCATATTATTTATTTACATTTTGTTTTTTTTTCTTTCTTTCATTTTTAATATTTTTAACATTTATTCATTTTTGAGAGGCAAAGAGAGACAAAGTACGAGCGGGGGTGGGGCAGAGAGAGAGGGAGACACAGAATCCGAAGGAGGCTCCAGGCTCTGAGCTATAAGTACAGATCCTGATGCGGGGCTCCAGCCCATGAACTGTGAGATCATGACCTGAGCCGAAGTCAGAGGCTTAGCCAACTGAGCCACCCACGCACCTCTGGTTTACACTTTATTAAAAAAGAGGTTTTGTTCTTTTAAGTAGCCTCTAAATAATTCAAAATGCAAAGTTAGACTTGTTATGTATTTGTTCTCCTGAATAAATTATAGAATGTGCTGTCTTCTCAGTATATAAGTTATAAAAATGTTCTGTTTTCTCAGTTTAAACTCTTATACAATTTATTATTGATGGTATTTTCCCTTTCATTTGGTTAAGCTCTTCTCTTGGAAAAGAGGATTTAGTGGCTTAATTATTATCAATAATAATGACAGTGCCAACACTTATTGAACTCTTATTCTGTGTCAGGCACCATACATATAGCAATATCTTATTCCTGCCAACAACGCTGTTATCATCCATAAAGCCAGAGAGACTTAAGTGACTTGCTCAATGTATTTACCTAGTAAATTAGAGAGCTAGGATTCCAGTGTTGGTAGGCTGACTTGAGAGTCAATATTTGCAATCTAGAGAACTTTAGAGCAGGAAGAAAAGGCATAGAAGACATCGCAGGACTTGACTTTAAAAAAAAAAAACTTTTTTTTAAATGTTTATTTTTGAGAGAGAGACAGAGTGCAGGTGTGGGAGGGGCAGAAAGAGAGGATGACACAGAATCCAACGCAGGCTCCAGGCTCTGAGCTGTCGGCACAGAGTCCGACGCGGGACTCAAACTCACAAACTGTGAGATCATGACCTGAACTGAAGTCAGAAACTTAACTGACTGAGCCACCCAGGCACCTCAGGACTTGACTTTTAATGGGAGGGACTCAGCTTATTCCTGAAATAAGACACACCTGTGTGAAGATGTGGCATGGGTAGGGAATAGGATACAGCAGAAGGAACAACAATTGTGGTATTCATGTGTGCTACAGCTTTTACATTTAATCATCACACATCAACCTGTGAAGTAGTTACTATTTCCTGATTGAAAAGAAAAGAACAGTTGATTCTCCATCTGTAAGTGTCTGTTGCTTACCCCATCCTTTTGGAAACATCTTACTCTCCTTTCCTTTTTCTCTGGTTGCTTCACTTCCGTTTCTCCCACTCTTCCCTTAAGTGTTCCCCAGGCTTCATTCCTTGTTCATTTTGTTCTCTCATTCCACATGCTCTTTCCCTTGTGACCTCAAACTCGATGTGAGTGAGTCACATTGCCAGTGACTCTTCCATGTGTCTGTAACCCTGGTAGTTCTCTGCAGCCACAAGGCCTACTGGATACGTCCACCCAGGTACTTCAGACACACACAAGTACTTCAGACACAGGATGTTTAAAAAGTCACCTGGTCATTTCCTTCCAGATTCATTTCTCTTCCTTTATGCTCTGTCCTGGATCTCCTTCCAGATCTGTTCCTCTCCTTTTATGCTCTGGCCAGGATCATGGTTTCACCACTTCTGCCACCAGCCATGCCAGAAATCTGGGAGTACTTTTGAATTTTCTTTCACCCTTCGCTCTTACATCTGCATCAGTCACCACGTCTGTAGAGATTACTTTCATGTCTGCCTATGTTCATCACCAGTGCAGCCCTCTTAATTCAGGTTTCCATCATTTCTTGCATTATAGTGGTGTCCAAGTCTGACTGCCCACCAGAATCACCAGAGGAACATTGAGATCACAGTCCTGGCCCTATCCATGGAGATTTTGATTCAGTAGATCTAGGGTGGGGCCCAACAATCTATACTTTTAACAAGCAGATGGTTCTTATGTGGGTGGCCTGGCAACAGAGATGTTTGAGAACCACTGATCCAACTGGTTTCCTTGCCTCTTGATGTATCCTCTTCCCCTTCAGTCCATCTCCCACTGCTTCTGCCATTATTTTTTATAAGCTAAACGTGATTCCCTATTTTTAACCAATTAAGCATCTCTCCATTATCTACCAGACAGATTCTAGCCTCTTCAGCATAGCTTGTAAGACTCTCCTAGGTCTGATCTGACCCATAAGTCTCCAGTCATTTCCTGCCATCTTCCTTTGTAAATATCCTCTACCTCAGGCCTGCTTAGTTTTCAGAATAAATGTGTTATTTCTTGATTTGGGGCTTTTTATACATATGTTTCTGTCTGTAAGAAGGCCTTCGTTCTCTCTGTTTGGCAAATTCCTCTTCTTTCCTTCAAGAAACAATTCAGATGTCTATCCCTGCAGTCCATCTTGTCCCCTGTCCTACCACTGTTCTTAACTGTCTTCTCTTATATTGTGCTCATTGTCCTGCAAAGCAATAGATTTTTTATGTCTGTCTCCTTTTCTAGTAAATGAGTTTTGACAGGTCAGGAACCAGACTACCTTCCCCAAATCACTTAGCTCAGAAGGGGTGGAGAGTCTCACTTCAAAGTCTATTCTATGTATCCATCATGCTGTGTGATTTTAAGTTACAGATCAGGTTAAGAATAAAAACCTGTTGGTGTAGCATGTTTGAAGGAAGCTCCACTTCAGATAGACCATTTTACCTCCCATTTGTAAAGGTATAATCTACACATAATAAAACTAACTCTTTTTATTTAACAGTGTGTGAGTTTTGACACATACAGTTGTGTAACTATTACATGACCTTTTAATACAAATAAAATTTTATGATTACTGACTGAACGAATGTTTGTAAATAAATCATTCTCACTTGGTATGAGCTTTATGAAACAATCAAAATGTTCTAAATGGAAACTATTTCTTGAGGAAAAAAATTAACTCTTAAGGGTCTGAAAGAGTTAAGATAATGTATCTTAGTAATTCTTATTGTTAAAATAGTCTCTTGCTCCTGAACTTGATGTGCTACAATGCTTAGCTCTAGGTTCGCTTAAATTTAATTTAAAACTAGGATAAGGAACTCATTGCCAAAGAAGACAGCTCTTTCTTCTTACAAAAAGAAAGACCAAGTTCTTAGAAATTTTCTGAATTCAGGTGTAATTCAGCTTCCTAAAACTTCTTTTCATTGGTTCTAACTCTATGGAATTAGAGAATAAATCTGAGCTCTCTTTAGGTCTTTTAGTGTTTGATGAGTCCTCTTTCTTTTCTCCAGGCTGGACATCCTTAGTTTTTTCCCACCTTTCTTTGTGTTATGGCTTCCAAAGCATTCATGATCCTAGACCAGGTGTGTTAGATGTAGCACCTAAAAAAGTATGAAACTTAGTGTGACTATCTCTTGTCCTTCTTTCTACTAAGGGAACTTTTGTAGGTCTCTCTTATTTTCTTTCCCTTAAAGAAACATGATTGATAGTCACAATTCTATCTTAACATACCATTTGTACCCAAAATTTGGTATTGGTATCAAATTGATGGAAATCATCTCTCTTAAAATTAATGGACGTGAAAACTGAGTGGTATTCGAATACCTGCTAGGCTACATGAGGCTCTTGACTTCTCTGAATTTCATTTTTAATATAAAGAGATCATATCTAAATCTAAAATTGTACAGCCCTCCTTTAGGTAAAGGTTTACATGTAACACAAATGGCTTAAAATTGTTGATAAGCTCAAAATAAGAGCAAAATCACTAAGACATGGAGGCATAAACATGTTAATAAACTTAGATATAAAATATAAAAATAAGACAATTTGACAAGTCAACTAGAGTCAGTTTATATTTGTGCCATATTGATCCCCTCCCCCCAAACTGTACAAATAGAGAATTTCTAAGAATGTTATATAAAACCCATTTGAATCTTGGGTATTCCTTGATGACAGTTTGACTTCAGTGGTGGCAGGAGGAATAGGATTTCAGTTGAATTGTTTTCTCTCTTGTTTTTTTCCTAATAAATTCATGGTGTGAATTCCTGTCCACAACTGTGTAGAATTAGGATATTGACAGCATATTGGAAATATGTCATCATTTACTCTAATGTGTGTAATCTACACTTAGATTCAGTGTAACTCAAATGAATAGAAGATTTAATTTACCCTTAAAATATGCTGTTTATAACAAATAAACAAAACTCAGAAAAAGGGATCAGATGTGTCCTTACCAAGGGAAGGGGGAAGGGGGTGTTAGAAGAAGGTGGTCAAAAGGCACAAACTTCCAGTTATAAAATAAATAAGCACTAGGGGTGTAATGTACAACATGATGACTGTAGCAAACACTGCTGTATGATACACATGGAAGTTGTTATGAGAGTAAATCCTAGGAGTTTTCATCACAAGGAAACCATTTTTTCCCTTTATTGTTTTCTTTCTGTTTTATCTATGAAAAGATAGATGTTAGCTGAACCTATTGTGGTAATCATTTAACAATATATGTAAATCAGACCATCATGCTGTATGCCTTATACTTACATAGTGAAGTATGTCAATTATGTCTCAATAGAACTGGAAAAAACAAAGAATCTAAGCAGATGTACACATCTTTCTTAGAAGAGAGGCAACATGTAAAAATGTTATTGAAACATTTGAGTTAATGACAGGCTGGATAATTCATTATTTTAAGATTATATAAAATAAATAAAAGCTTTAGTATTCATGATCTTCTTTTACTGTTCTAACTCTACATCTTTTTTCTTTCTTTTCTTTTCGTTTCTTTTTTTTTTTTTCTTGCTCAAGACTTGTGTGGGGGACCTGTTAGTAATCGTGAATTTTCATATTATTGTATGACACTATTGTGACTCACTTCATCCTTTTTAGTGGACAAGGGAACAAGTAAAAGAAGTATTGGATATACGCATCTTGTCAGAAGTACTAAAGGAAATATTTATGCAAATAAATTTAGAAAGACACAAGTAACTGCAGAGACATGGAGAGATATGCAAATATCACCATAGGATCGGGGTTGTGATGCTGTGTTCAGATTGCTGACAGTTACTACAACTTCCATAATGCGTATTGCAGGTGGAATTCTTGAGGGCTTTCTGACCCTGGTGAACTGGTGGGCTATTTTGAGAAAGATACGGTGTGAACTATGGACTTTTATAGTCTGAAGATGGTTTTGTTAAGTGGTTGCTAAATGAACACATGACTTGCAATGTTGGATATAGAAATGGGAGGCATTGCCTTTTTTCCCTGGAGAAAGCAATGAAGTAAAGACACTGAGGCAGAGAGAGAGAGCACACATTTACCCCTAAATACTGGGTTGAAGTGCTGACTTGGGTTCAAGTTATATGTCCCATAGAGGAGGATCTGGGAGGAGCTGTAGAAAGGGTTGCTGGGCACTGAAGAAACCTGGAATATCAGTATATGTACTGTTGGATTTCATTTGAAGGCATCAAGAATAAAGGACTAAAATGGAAAAACAAATCAACCACTCATAATTTATGTATCAAATAAATGTTGTTTAGGCACCCTCATGAGCATTGCAGTACACGAATGAAAGACACAGCCCCTGCCTTCAGGGACATTGCATTTTAAAAGAAGGTATAGGACAGTGTGATGAGTGCCGCAGTGGAATAGAAATGTCGGGTACTCTGGCATGCAAAATGTGTTCCCTGACCAGTGAAAATTGCCCATTTTTTGGACCCAGTTTTCCTCACCTTAAGTTTCATTCTTCTTCCTAATTATCATTTTTTAAAAGTAACAACTTTCAGAAATTAAAATAAAAAAACCCTAAGAGATTGTGTAGCTTCTTGCTACTCAGAGGATGGGCCATGGAATATTGACATAGCATCCATTGGAGCTTCCTAGAAAATGCAGAATCTTCCTAATAAGTGGACTATATCCAAGACCTACTGAGTCAGAACCTGCATTTAAGCTATGCTTTCCCTCCCCGTGATTGTTTTTCTCATTAAAGTTGGGGAAATACTAATCTAGTTCCCTTTCTCTCCAATAGGTTTTATAGATGAACAGGATGAAGACAGATGGTGCCCTTAAATGGTAGCAGAGCTGATATTAAAACTCAGCCCATCTGTTTACTGATAGAGTCTCAAATGCCTTTTCTAGTATCTCTTGTTATTTCTTACCTACTCCCCTCCACCTTTTTACTCTTATGTTGGCCTCTGTTGTTTCATATTGTCAGATCTCCAGCTTCTTACTTGTGTCCCTTCCTTCTCGGTGTCTTTCTTAGTTCTCTCTTTAAACTTCTCTGTTGAGTAAGAGAATGGTACAGGCTACCCACACTATATATCAAAAAGAATGAACATTTTTATTCATTCTTGATTTGGGGAAAATTTTTGGACCTTTTTCTCTAATTGCTTTCTACTTGTTCAGAACTTAACTTTGAAATCAGCAGGAATTCGGTGTGTGATAAGAGTGTGATATAATCTGTGATGTTAGAAATTAGAATCTCCTTTCAGATGAAGTTATCTTCCTTTCTTTGCTATGTGGATTATCTCATAACAGACACCTTTTGCTCTTTGTTTCAAACACTTGGAAAAACAATGTCTGCCCTCCAGTTTCTAGAAAGGAATAGGACACCACAAGCTACTAGGATTTAGGGATTTGTATTAAGTTTTTTTCCTATAGGAAATAAATATCTAAGTGGATAAATATGCCATGTTTTAAGGGGGGACTTTGGCATAGAAAGATATGGTCATAGCAGGATAATATGACAATATTAAAGAAAAGCAGACAATCAGTGATAAGACCATTGTGGCACGGTGCCTTCAACAAAAGTCAGCCACTCATCTTTTAAGCCACCCTCTTTATAAGAGGACTGTTTTCTCCTGTCTTGTGTTTTAGTTTATTTTTAACGCTGGAATATGTTTTGATTTGAGTGGCAGAACCATAATTTCCATTAGTAGATAGTAAGCCTCTCCTGTAAACTCTGAAATAAAATTAGTTTTTGTTTTTTCTTGTTTTCATATGTGTTTTTCTTTCAAGTCACTAGCCCATCTTTCTAACAACTCTTATTTCGTAGAAACCATAGTTATTATGTCACTTCCTGACTTGGGAGACTATGTTATTAAACATTGTTCTACTTCCATTTCCTTCCTTTTATCTTATTTTCTATCAATAGTGTATAGAAACAGACTAATTTTAAGTAAGTTATTTTGAAACCTAATTATCTAATCCAGAACTCTTCTGCATATATAGTCTCAGTAAAACTGACATTTTAAATGGTGGGATATTTTAATGAGTAATTAAGTTAAATTTATTCAGGCTAGATTTTAGGAATGGATTGAAAGACAGGATTTTTTTGTTGTTGCTATTTTAAAAGTACATCCTATTCTTCAGCATGGAACAAGGAAATGTTTTGCATTACCAAGCATAAACTAGACATTAGATTCACAACCTGTAAAATACTGGTTAGCCTTTAGAAATATAAATTTCACTATCTTTTTATAATTTATTAGAATATTAATCTTTGTTAGCCCTGTATTTCATTAGCATGCTTCTCTTAGAAATGTTACTTGTGGCAGAGCTCTATTGTAAAATTGATTCAAGGTTGCATATCTGAATATTAAGGACAATTGACTCATTTTAAATGAAATACTTGCACATATGTGAAGTAAATGCTTATAGCTTTAGAGAAGAGCTCATAAGTTGGTTATATTCCATGTCTTGAATATAATGGAAATATCTTGGATATGGTGATTTCCATTTAAATAAATTAGAGAACTGTAGTCCCCCCTAATTTAATCACACAAATATAACTATACTCTTGTCTTAGTGTCCAAAAATATGCCAGGCAATTGCTTGCATTGCTCCACCTCTTCAGTTTGCTATTTTTTCCTGCTTTGCTTTAGGTAGGGAGGGAGCAGCTTCCAAACTGCTCTGATAAATCTCATATGTTTGATATGAATGACAAGTTTCTCCTTAAAATATTTATTTTCTGGGACGCCTGGGTGGCTCAGTCTGTTAGGCGTCTGACTTTAGCTCAGGTCATGATTCCACGATTCGTGAGTTCGAGCCCCACATCGTTGCTTTGTGCTGACAGCTCGGAGCCTGGAGCCTGCTTCAGAGTCTGTGTCTCCCTCTTTCTCTCTTCTTCCTCCACTCGCACTCTGTCTGACTCTCAAAAATAATAAATAAACGTTTAAAAAAATTTATTTTCTGTCTATGAAGTCTTTCATTAACTTTTCACCCCCAGATTGTTCTGTGTTTTTAGCAAGGTTGATTTCTTGTCTTTGTTCTCTAGGTTCTCTATAAAACTTAATGTGTGCCATAGGAGTGAAACATAATTTTCAAAAGCTACTCACAGGAATTGGTCTCATTTCTTTGGTTTTAATGCCATGTATTTTTGTTGTGACTCAGAGAAAAATGACTTGCATTTGGTCAAATTAGGAAAAAAGCTAAGTTGAAATATTATAATTCCTGAGAAATTCACTTCAAAAGAATGTATTGTTTAATGAATTTAATATCACTTTGTTCTTTCTGTAGATAAACGTGTGGAGAACTGGCCTCTGATGCAGTCTCCATGGCCTACACTTTGTATAAGTACTTTTTATCTCTTGTTCGTGTGGCTGGGTCCAAAATGGATGAAGGACCGAGAACCTTTCCAGATGCGCTTAGTACTCATTGTCTATAATTTTGGGATGGTTTTGCTTAACCTTTTTATCTTCAGAGAGGTAGGTTTACTAAAGTCACCTTGTAATTCCCCAGGGTTATTGGAAATTAAGAAATTAGAATGTGTAAAACCATCATGTAATATTGTACCCCAAGATAACCGTTAGCTACTCTAAAAGGTAAATTTTGTATTATTGACATTTTTCATGTTTGGGTAACAAAAATATGAAATATACAGAAAGTATGGAACAGTTGTTTTAAAATGGAATTTTGAAGCAGACACAGTAGATTCCAAGATAACCCTTATTAACTGTTCTGACACTAAAAGTTATTTAACTTTTCTGAGACTCATTTTCTCCATCTGTAAAATGGGAATAATACCTGCCTTCTAGGTCAGAAATAAGTGAAATAATTTTTGATAGTGTTGGCACATATTAAATAGTAAATAGTTGCTGTTGTTTATAATTCTTATTCAGCAGTTTCAGATTTGGTAACAGATTAAAATATGCAGGTGTAAAATACTGATTTCAAGTGAAATCCTATTACATTATGTCATTATATTTTGGGTTGCAACTAAAATCAGTTAACTGTTACACACTGTTAATCATCATGTACTTTTCTGGTCACCAGCAAATGCTCCCTGACATTCTGGAAAGAAATCCTAAAGGCTAGATCGACACAGGCATTTTTTAAGTTGTAAGAGTAGAAGGATTTTGTTTCCAAAGAGACTCCTTATTAAAAGTCTGTATGAACCCAGAGAATGGGAGTGGTGAGGCTAGGAAAATAAACAGTACTCTCTTTTAAAGAAATCTTTGACAACTTAGCCTATAGAATCTCAACTTCATAACAATTTTTATTTAACTTAGTTAGATACTTTGACCTCATTTGTTAGATAAAAACCACTCTGGAGCAAGAAATCAGTGTCACGCTTAGATCTGAGTCATAGTTAATCAAAAATTCTCTTAATATTATAAAGTAGATAGATTTGAAGCCTCAGTCAATGAGTTACTGGTGATTTTTAATTTAGATTTCAATTTGAGAGTAACTTGACACACAGCAAATTTTAGAAATTCTAATACATTAAATGTTTAATGCATTTGAATTTTTTAGACAATATTGCTTTTTAAAATAATTTGAAAGGTTGCATATTGTATTTAGAGTTTTAAAAATTCTGTATCTACTAAAACTTTACTTTAAATATTATTCCCCTTTTTTTCCAGTTATTCATGGGATCATATAATGCAGGATATAGCTATATTTGCCAGAGTGTGGATTATTCTGATAATGTTCATGAAGTTAGGGTAAGTACATTAAAAATACCATTCGTCAGTAGAAGTGGGTTTAATTTTATAATCTCCACTCTGAAAATGTACTTTTGTAGAGTGGCAAAAGTGGATAGGATTGTGGTGTGTCAGTAAAGCTGTGCGTTTCTTTAAAAGCATATAACTGAAAATATTTTCATGGCCATCATGTCCCATTTGGCTGTGGGAGAGTGCATTTGTTCTGGATTACCAGAATGCAGTACTTAGAAAATTCCATGTTTAGTGTAAAGATGACATTTTGGAGTTTTGTTGGTTCCAGTCAAGAATAGAAACTTATAAAGAGAGTCTAATTCATTTGTTAAGAGCCTGAGGGAAAACAAATGTTTTATAAACTATGTAATGTTTAGTAAATTAAGCATAGCACAATCTGTATAGGCATAAACTCAGTTTTTATTATATTTGCAGAAAAATAAAGCATTGATAATATAATGTTCCCATATTTTACTTTCCAGTCACCTTTGACACACAAAAGATTTATAAACAGTTCAGTTATGTACTGTCTTCTTTGTTGTTGGTACATAGGATACGTATCAGAGAAAATACTTAATATAAAAAAAGTTGAGTCTAGGTTACTATTATAGTAGGGTTCTTGCAAAATATTTTAAAACATTTACAGAGGTCACCTCTCACTGGATCCTTGGATCCTTAATCTCAGCATGTAACATAATCTTTCTGCACCATCTGGTGTCTTAATTAGAGCCCAGGAAAAGAAAAGACTTATTCATGTAAGTAGGATTATATTTATGACCTAGGAAATATTTGTTACTTTTGTTCATTTGTTTGTTTCAACTCACTACTTTAAAGATTTTACTGCCTAATACTAAATGCTATGATTAGGTATTTACTTTGTTGCACATGTTAAAGTGCCAGACAGACACTAACAGAGACAGGAGCTACCCAAACATACTTGCAAGAATATCTGAAGTTTAATATAGGCTAAGCATGAACATCTGAAATAACCTTTACAAAGTAACTATCTCTGTTTCTCTACCATATTGAAAAACAGTAGTGTGAAGGTGTTTACGGCTCTGTGTTCAGCAGTTTGGTACTTCAGGTCATCTCGCTATGTAGCAGACTAGAAATTTTCCCTAAACTGTTGCCACTGTGTAGATATAGCCTTGGACCCTTTCTTTCTCATCTCCCCTGCCCGCCGCCCCCCCCCCCCTTACGGAGAGATGCCTAGGTTTCACACCTACTTAGGCAAAAATGATTCTATGCCTCATACATTTTGTGCAATGAAGATTGTTTAGGACTAAGAATGAATAGAAAGCCATATAATACAGTGTCACTCTGGTGTTTATAACATGCTCCCCCCCCCCCCTTTTTTTTTTGTACAGATAGCTGCTGCTCTGTGGTGGTACTTTGTATCTAAAGGGGTTGAGTATTTGGACACTGTATTTTTTATCCTGAGGAAGAAAAACAACCAAGTCTCTTTCCTTCATGTATATCATCACTGTACAATGTTTACACTGTGGTGGATTGGAATTAAGTGGGTCGCCGGGGGACAAGGTGAGCATTTTCAGGAACATATCTGCATATATTAAGTTATATAAATGTGTTGTGTGGAAAAGTAATTATAAGCTGGAAATTTGACTTGGTCTTTAACTTACTTTCATGGTTAATTATTTCTGTGTTAATTTCATTTTAAAGAAATTTGAACAAAGTGAAGCTTTAGCTTTTTATCTGTCGCTACTTAAATTCCTAAAGATTTGTCTCAGAGATAAGCATAAACTAATCTTAAATGTGGCAAATGATATTTTGATAAGCAATTGTAGTTGTTCTGATTCAAAGGGTACTAAACTGTAACTCCTGAGTTTGAAGGTTCCGTCTCCAGTCCAAGCCCAGAGCCCATTCCTGCTCTAAAACAGGCCTTAAATGAACCTGTTGGATCTTACTCAAAGGAAGTCATATATAGCCTTGTTAAAGAGGATCTGGATTCACAGTTTGTCCAAGATCTGTCTTCAGCTTTTCAGATGTAGATTGAAGATGATTTACATCACTGAGCTGGAAACAGACTATTGCTGTGTTGGAGACCCAGGGTACAGGTTATTACAGTAGTACAGTTCACCTTGTATTTTCATTTAAAACTGTTAGGAAAGTAAGAAATAAGTACGATTTTTTCGTAGATATATTTATGGGCACATCTAAAGGCAATAATGAGGCTTTAAAAATCTACTTATACAATTACATGTACCATGACTTTTTTCCCCAAGCATGAAAAATAATATAGGTAGTAGTTCTATATTAGGGCATACTGAAGCCACTGGGGTGCTCCATTTGGAACCTTGCCACTTTGAAAATCCTTTGCATTTGAAGAACACTCATTTTTTTAATATGCTAAAAGCCTGAGTCTAAACTTTAAAAATACCTAGCATGATCTGAAGAGAAATGTTTTCCGTTTTTTATTCCTAATCTGTACCCAAGATTAAATGTTAAAAAATAATGTGGATTCATTTATTTTATGTTCAGATGGTTTATTGCCTACTAAAGTTTTCTGTACCTTGTGATTCTGTTTTTCTGAAGCATTTTTTGGAGCACAGCTGAATTCCTTCATCCATGTGATTATGTACTCATACTATGGGTTAACTGCATTTGGCCCATGGATTCAGAAATATCTTTGGTGGAAAAGATACTTGACCATGTTGCAGCTGGTGAGTGAAATGCTTCTAAAGTTTCTTGTGGTGAAACACTGAAAATGTTTGAATTTACTAATTTTAAATGCAGTTTTTTTTAAATGTTTATTTATTTTAGAGAGAGACAGAGTGCGAGTGGGGGAGGGGCAGAGAGAGGTTAGACACAGAATCCGAAGCAGGCTCCAAGCTCTGAGCTGTCAGCACAGAGTCCAACACGGGGCTTGAACTCATGAACTGTGAGATCATGACCTGAGCTGAAGTTGAACCTTAAATGACTGAGCCACCCAGGCACCCCTGAATTTACTAATTTTAAAGGGCTAAGTTATCCTTGACAACTTTCTGTTACAAAGTCGACTTTCTCTGTGCTCTAGATGTGGGAGTTGAGGCTGCTTAGCTCTGAGCTTCTTGTTCATAGACCTAGTTTTCACTGCCACTAACTTTTAAGATGCTCTTAAAAGGCTAAACACAACTCTGGTCTCTCTAAGAGAAATGTTCGAAGTACACCATAAAGTACATAAACTCATATATGACCAGAAAAATAGTGTAACTTCTTTCTCAGGTGATTTTTTTCTAATTTAAAATGTTACTATTACCTCTCTTCATCCTGCCCTTGCTTGAATTTTGTTTTCTGTTCCATTTTTCAGTCCTTGTTAACAGAGCCCATATGTTTAGAGAATGAAAGTTGAGGAGAAGGTACAGAACCAAGGAAGGGGTGGGGTAAAGGAAAGGAATAAGGACAAGAGAACTCCTCTTAATTCCCTAACACATAGTCCTTAGAGAGCAAAGCTAGGTTTTTTCAAATGCTAGCCTTTAGAGGCGACAATTTTCAGCACATATGCCTAGTGGGACTTCTTGCAGCATCTGGATATATCAGTGAAACATTCAGAGAGAGGCGCTAGCCCAGTAATCAAACTGGAAATCCAACACCAACCTGATAGCTATTCTTCAAGCCTTGGAATTTATTATAATTTGCTGTAATCATAGCATGTACACAATTTATCAGTGGAATCACATTTGGAAATATTATTCATCTCTGCTTTAAGTTGCTAAACAGTTGGCTGGCCGAACAGGAAACACAACTTTTGGGGAATGCTGGGTGTGAAAGATTCATTTGTAACTAAAATGCTGCAGGAGGCTTCCTCCAGTTTATGTTTAAGCTGTTTATATAGTTTGTGTAATTCATTTTTCTCAGTCATCAGTAAATGGTCACAAGAAAATGAAGAGATGACAGAAGTCGTCTGAACTTTGTATCTATTTTGTTGGAGTCTTCACCACAGTCTCCTTGAGTGATGCCACACTTGATCACACCTATATACATACATACTCTTTTGGTGACTTAGGTTCTAAGAACCAGTGTGAAATCAAAACTTCTGAAAATCTGGATTTTGTCCTAGAGAATTTAAAGTTCTTTAGTCTGATATAAATTTAGGGCTTACATGGAATAAATTATTTTAGTAATATTTATATAGTAATTAACTTAGATAGTGCTGTGCTTAAAAGAGAAACCACAATTGCCCATTCCAAATAGGATGTTAATTTTGTGAAGAGCACAGTATTTTCAAGCCAGAAGTTCTCATAACAGTCAATCATATCAGTTAATCTTATAAAAAGCTAACCCTTGTTAACACTGTGGAATTCATAATTCTTCTACTGAGAGTCATTCATTTATTGATATATTGGAATTTAAACTGATTTGCCTTATCTGAATTAAAAAGCTTCTTAATTTTTGGCTTTTCTTTTATTTTTATTCATTTATTTTATTTCAAAAATTTCTTTTTTTTTTAACATTTATTTTTGAGAGACAGAGACAGAACATGAGCAGGAGAGGGGGACAGAGGGAGAGGGTGACACAGAATCCAAAGCAGCCTCCAGGCTCTGAGCAGTTTGTCAGCACAGAGCCCAACACGGGGCTCAAACTCAAGAGCTGCAAGACCACAATCTGAGCCGAAGTTGGACGCTTAACCAACTGAGCCACCCAGGCGCCCCTGGCTTTTCTTCTTTTAAAAACTTTCAAAGTTGGGGGTGCCTGGGTGGCTCAGTCGGTTGAGTGTCTGACTTCAGCTCAGGTCATGATCTCGTGGTTTGTGATGTTCGAGCCTCACATCAGGCTCTGTGCTAATAGCTCAGAGCCTGGAGCCTGCTTTGGATTCTGTGTTTCCCTCTCTATCTGCCCCTCCTCCACTCACACTCTGTCTCTCTCTCTCTCTCACTGTCTATCAAAAATAAATAAACATTTAAAAAAATTTAAAAACTTTGAAAGTTGAAAGTGATTCTCTCTTTTTGCACTTATTCTCAAATATCTACTAAATTTTACTAAAAATCTTAGTTTGTAAAGGATAGTGTTAATTCAAATGCAGTTTTACCTGTGTGCTATTTTATAAGAAATAAAAAACCCTTTTGGTAGTTTCAATTTTAAAAGGATTTGTACCAGCTTACAGTTTTGTGGAAAGAAATTAGTTAAAATGTGAGAGGAAAACAAATATCAAAAAGGGCATACGGTACCATTTACTTTATTCTGTTAGGCCATTGATATTCCCTCTCATTAATAACATTATTCAGCATTATCCAACAAATACTCATTGAATCCAGACCCTGTGCCAAGGACTCAGGAATCCTCAGGGAGCAACACATAGCCTTACCCTCTGGAGTTACATACTAGTGGAAAGATGGACAACCAAGAAGTTAAGAATTCCAGATAGGTTTAATTGTTCTAAAGAAAAAAGTGCACACAAAACAAAAACCCTGATGAATGGGATAGAGAGGGCCAGCTGGATGGAGGTACTTTGTACCAGCAGGAAAAACAACAAAAAAAGTCAGGAAAAGAAAAAGAAAAAAAACAAAAAGGCAGGAAGCCCTTCCTGAGGGAAGGAGAGGGAGCTGGAGTTGGGTGTGGGAGCCCGAGAGCTATTAAACTTTGAACAGTGTGGCAAGATTAGACCCTATCTTAGCCAGGCAGAGGATTCTGGTGTTGTTAAAAGTTATTTACTATTGGGGCGCCTGGGTGGCTTGGTCGGTTAAGCGTCTGACTTCGGCTCAGGTCATGATCTCACGGTCCATGAGTTCGAGCCCCGCGTCGGGCTCTGTGCTGACAGCTCAGAGCCTGGAGCCTGTTTCCGATTCTGTGTCTCCCTCTCTCTCTGCCCCTCCCCTGTTCATGCTCTGTCTCTCTCTGTCTCAAAAAGAAATAAACGTTAAAAAAAAAAATTAAAAAAAAAAGTTATTTACTATTTGCAGTAAATGTATCCTGCATTGTGGTTTTGTTTTGTTTTTCAGGTTCAGTTCCACGTGACCATCGGGCACACAGCGCTGTCTCTGTACACTGATTGCCCCTTCCCCAAATGGATGCACTGGGCTCTCATTGCCTATGCAATCAGCTTCATATTTCTCTTTCTTAACTTCTATGTTCGGACATACAAAGAGCCTAAGAAAGCAAAAGCTGGAAAAACAGCTGTGAATGGTATTTCAGCAAATGGTGTGAGCAAATCAGAGAAACAACTAGTAATAGAAAATGGAAAAAAGCAGAAAAATGGAAAAGCAAAAGGAGAGTAAATTGAACTGGGCCTTAACTGTTGTTGACAGTGAGGAAGCTCCCATTTCATATAAAATTTCAGGGAAAAAGAAGCAAATGAGGGTTTGGGGTGGGGAGAAAAAGACAAATGTGCTCTATGTATTAGTAACCTTTAGATAGAGTAAAGTGTTAAATACAATATCCAGATGTTTTATTTATGAAGTTTTATTTTAAACATTTTTTTTTATTAGCCTTGATGTTGTCCAGACCAAAGCAATCATTATGTGACTTGGGAGGCTCTCCCTCTGTTCACATCTGTTGTCTAATGCATGAGATTTTTCATGTATCTTATATACAGTCATTCTTCAGTCTGATGATCACAGAAACACAGTATGAATTTTTTGGCTAAATTATTATCGCCTACTGATGAAAATCAGTTATCTAACATTTTCTGGTCCAAAGCTGGAACTGTAGATACTTTAAAATTTGCACATTTGGATTCATTTGCTGACTGGAATGGTCGAATCTCTCCACCTCTAGTCTGAATATACCCTTTTGGTTGTAATTAAATTTTAAAAACCTGATGATCTCTGTAGACTCTTAGAGGCTTGATGATGATGGTGTTGGTGAAAATAAGAAAGAATTACAGTAAAAGCCTGTCTAGCGACCCAAAGGTCACCATGACTTGCGGCACAAATCACTGTGGGAAACAATTTTTGTGATGAAAAGGCAGCCTTTTAATACTCTTGTTACTATCAGAAATATATTATGAAAATTAAGATTATTGTCTGATTGGAACATGAAACAACTCATGTCTTTATTAGTAACATCACAAAAGAGTTACACTTATGTGCTGTTAGAAGAGAGTATGTTGATTTTTTATCAGGCTTTCCTTGTTTTGATTTGTGGCTGTTACCGATTTTTCATATGTGGAAATATACCTACCTCTTATGTTGGAAAGAACATTTAAAATTAAATAAATTTTAATTAAAAAATCAAGGAGTCCTCTAATGTAAATTTTAATAACTTTCGAATCCGCTAGTATTTTTTTTGCGTTTTTTACAAATAGCATACACCCAATTTTTCGTGAAACGATCCTTCTCTTTCAATGTGTTTAATTTTGGAGTGATATTTTCCTTGTGACAAAGTTGCAAGATCTTATTTATTAACTAGATATGAAGTGTATACCCATCTTGGGGCAATATTCTTGACTCCTTGGTGCTAAAGATCATTAAATTTAGTGTGTGATTGTTATAAGGTGTTAAGACACAAAATGAATAAAAGTAAGAGTAGTCAGAACCAGAAAATTAAATTTGCTGTTGACAAATAAAGTGTTTTATGTAATATAAATGAGCAACTGGAAATAGACTAGGAAAGAGACTTGTACATTGTCTTATTGCATAGGTTGAATTGGTAGGGGATGTTGACCAGGGATCATTATTGAAAGAGAAAATGTGACAAAAGAAAAAAAAAAGCATGAATATTTTAACTATCTCAACATGTCAAAACTGCATGGTGCAGGATGTATGCTGTTTGTGCAGACAAACTATTTCAGAATATTTTGTAAACTATAACATATTTATTGTGCATTAAAGTTACCCACTTTTTCCCCCAAAGGCATGCAGTCATGAGAAATACAGAATATTTGCAAAACTTATAACAGTTTGGCCTGAGAGGATTCAACACCTTTGTCTTTGCTGCTTGGTGTGGAATGACTGGAGACTTGTAAATCTTTGTGAACATTCTGTACTGCTTCCCCAGACCTATTCATTCCCCGCTACCTGATTTCAGCACAATAAATATACTACTGCTGTGGGAAAAAATGATTTTTTTCTGTTAATCAGTTTATTACGTAAATTATCTGCTAAATATTTATTTGATTCAGTTGTTAGTATTCTGAATTCTCTTCCACTGCCAATTACTAATGTAGAAAAGAAGTGAAATTAGAACTTGGGTGCCTAAAACTTCTGGTGAAAAGCTTCTTTTTTTATTGTGGCATTTTTTACTGTAAAAATTAGTTGCCTTTGGAAGAGCTTTTGGATCCAGACATAAAACATACCATTTTCTTCTAAATGATCCTTCCATTTGTTGCTTCAAATGTTAGCTTAACACTTTTTCATGCTGCAGGGTTTTTTGGTTCCAAAAATAAAGTGGAGGAGCTCTTGTGTTCTTACATTAGATCATTCAGCTCTTTCTACACTTTATAAGATTCCTTATCTAGGATGACTTTAAGATGTGATGTGCAGCCGTTCTGGTAGCTTTCCTAATTTCTCAGTCATCACACTGAGTTGCATGCCTCATACCTAAAATCAGGGGAGGAGGATTGCATCCTCTTCTGGGTAAAACTTTGTCACTAACGAAAGAAATGTTTTCTTACGCAGAAAACAGAAGTTTTTAATGTTTGCAGTGGCTAGCAATACCTTAGGCATGTGACAGTGCATTTTCCTAGTATAATCAGTGACTGCCTCTCTTCTTTTTTCTCTTTTCTGTGATACTCTTGACTCTGTTTTTCTGTTGGACACTGACTGATGACTAGTTTCAGTTGTAGCACCATTAATTTAGTCATTCTCTGTTTCTCCCCACAGGCTTCCTAGGTATTCAAAAATATTTTCATATGGATTTTTACATTCACATTTTAGAACATGGAATGTAGTGTTTGTAGTTTATTAGGAACATTTTAACTTACAGATTTATTCAATGTATGCAATTCATATGTGAAATGAAAGAGAACATAGAGGTGGAAGTGATTTTTGCTGCCCGGTCCATCTGATAATACAACAATCCAGGCATTACATATTGACAGTTGGGACCCGACTTTTGAATCTCACCTTGATGAGAATGTGACAGCATGCCGAACTGTCCCGCTCTCTCAGCTCTTGCCTTGTTGTAGCCTGAAGTTCAGCCAGCTGAATTCCTGGCACTGTCCTTATCGAGAAAAAGACGGCTACAGACTGTGTAGGAGGGCAAGTGCTTACTACAGACCTGCGTGACGTAGACTGGGATCCTGCTGGATGGTGGCTAAGGCTGCAGAGCTGAGGTTCTGAGCTACTCCCCCAGGAACATAACACCCGCCTAATAGATGGTTCACCTGCCCCTCAGCATGCAAGCAGTTTTGGCAAATCACCTTGGAAAGCAAGTTCTTAATAGTGTATTTTAGAACCCATGCTTAAGCTTTGGTATTTTAGGCTGATGCTATCTGAACCAGAAAAATAGTTATGAAAAGGCAGAGAAGTGTAAACAAATTCATTGTTTTAAAACACTCCAGATCATGTAAGTATTAGAAGTTAGTTTTCCTAATTCTCTCTGGAATTTCCTAATTTCCCTCCTAAATTATAGAGGGAAGTTACACCTGTTAAGTTTAAAAATAGGAGGCTATAACACAACTATGTTCCTGAAGGGGATTCAAAGGGATATGTTAAAAATTATAATTGACGTATAGAACTATTACCAGATGAAGACTAAGATTCTAAGATTCTAGAATATATCACTAAAAGAGTATGTGAGTTATGAAGAAGGTGGTCAACAGCTGTCTTTAGATGGTGATTCGTTAATAGGAGTTTTAGGTTTGTAAAGGATGATATGAGATACAACTTAGTATTCTTTTGCACTTATAACTCTAGGTTTTCCTTTGAGAAAATAAGCTTTTTTCTACCTGTTAAAAAAAAAAAGGCCTAGAACTTGGGTCTTTTCTCTTTGTCTTTCTCATTTTACCACATGAAAGCATGTTTACATGTCCACACGTGAACAAATTTCCTTCATACTTTTATTCCTTCAAGATCCATCTGGTCTTAAATAGAAATCCAACAGAACCTTTTTCTCTTTTTCTCCTTCTCATAGGTGAGGTTCTCCAAAGGATTGTGTCCTTAAAGTAGTATCTCCTTTGAGAATAAATACATGCTGAAACACATCACTTGATAACTATCTACCTAATTATAATAATCTCATGCAGCTATCAGAAGGTCACATTGTAATCAAACATCTACACAGGACATACACAGAGAATATGTCCAAATTAAAAGCCATTCTAAAACTAAAAAATCTTGGAAGGTTTAAATAATCTAGCCATTTCTAAAAAGATAGGGTCTGGATATTATTGGGTATTTCCCAATTTAAATACAAGACTATGAGTTGTAAAGAGAATTTGTCAGTCCTCATGCATATTCTGTATACTCTATCAGTCTCCAGGAACCCCTGGATCCCTTTTCTGCAATTTTAGAGAAGCCAGTTAGGTTACTCCTTTCCCCAGTTTTAAAATTTTTCTTTGAATTTGCCGTTGGGAAAAAGCATCCAATTGAAATTCCTTCTTTGTCATCCCTGATGTATCATATTTAAACTGAGTTTCTCCTCCCTGTGAGGAAGCTATCCTAAGAACCAGTCTTTCAAGAATAATGATTAGTTAGCTATTTGGTAATGAGAGGGTGGTAGGTTACGAGTCTTGCACAGGAGGTAGCATTATGTTAGTGACACTCATACCTCACCTTTGAAAGTGGCTTGTGTTCTAATTTTTTAATAAATCTGGGAATCAAATACAACATTTACATTTTTATAAGCATATTATGTAGTTAGGGTATATCAGTTGTACATATACGGTTAGATTTTAAATATTTTTTGAGGTCAGTCTTCACAGTGAAAATGTAATAAAGATGTCATATGGTCACAAAAGAACAAATAGCTGTGCTTCAGAGGTGTATTTATTCACCAACATTTAAGTGTTTTCGTTATGTTCGAATTATTACTGTCAGCCCTTATGAAAGTGGGGTCTGGTCTTTTTTTCAGAAAGAAAAGGAGTATGGGAACACATTTCTAATTTCTAATTGTATTTGGGATTTTGAGTTTATATCTTAGAATCTACCCTAAATACTACTTGAGAAATCCAGCAACCATCTTTAGATTAGTGTGCTAGATATTTATTGGTTCTATGAATCCATTTCTATCCCCTCAATACATCTCCCTCCTTCCCTCCCCCGGTCTAAAGAACTAAAAATTACACTTCTCAGATTCCCTCACAAATTTAGGTTTTATCAACATGCAGCACTCGTGAAATTTTTGGAAGGTAGAAGGGAGGTGGATGTCATCCTTCTGGAGAACATAATTATATAAATGGGCTCCTTACAGATACAAGTGTTGGCAACAGCTGAATTACATGTTCCACTATCTTGACACCATTTTTGTAAATGCAGGCAGTGGTAATAGTGATAATGATCATGGCAGATGTGGTCTTACAAATGTGAAGTTAAAGACCAGGGGTGGCCTCCTGACTCATTCCTCCAAGTTACCAATAATCTTATAAGCATCTAATCCTTTGAATTAAAGCACTCTGCTTGAAATACCTAGTGGTATCTATTTCATGCAGTGAACCTTGCCTAATTTAGTATTCACCAAAATTTGATCAGGACATAGACTGCCAAAGATAATAATATGAAATTGGTTATCTGACCTGTTTGAGTTTACAGGCAGTGATAACTTAATGACCACTGGAAAATGCAATACAGTTTTCCATGTAGTGAATAGCTGAATTTTCACCTATGGCCACCTACAATGAAATAGTTATTGCAAGACAAGATATTGGCCGAATAAGTGGTAGCTACATTGTAGTATTGTGATGGAAATGAGAAATATAAATAAAGATTTAAGTGAGATAGTTGCCTCTGATTGCCCTGCAGAGTTTATAGGAAAAAAAAAATTAGCTTGTGTCTTAAATTCTTGGCTGCCCTACAAGGACCTGTTATATCTTATAGGTACAGATCTGAAACATCTTAAAATAAGATCCAAAGGTTGATCCAAAGTGGGCTGCAAAATTACAACTTCAGTTCACAGCCGCAATAGTTTTCTAAGTGAAAATTGTGGCATTAATTGAAAACAGGGCCAGGAGGGGGAGGGACCCAAAGAATTGAAATGGGGACACATAGATAGATTTGGATGAAACTGCAAACCTGAATCTCTCAATCCTATTAAATATCCCTGGCCAAGAAAAGCAGTCCCTCCTCCATTGTCAGATGACCTTAGTTTTTCATTGCTTGAGATCCTGTAATGACTTGAACCAAGGTAGTTACCTTCCAAGAGGATGCTGATCTTCCTTAGGGCTGCCTCTTATTCTCTCAGTGCCATCAGATCTGTAAAGATAATTTTAACACAGGATGCCTCAGGGGGAAAGTTCACAATCTACCCTGGGAGGAGATAGTTTAGAATGATAGGATTTGGCTAATTTCCACCTGCAGAAATGTGTAGGAATAGAAAGAGCGCCAAGTAAAGTAGAAAGAAACATACTTTTAGATTGGACTGAAATTATTCATACAGGTTCATTTACCAGACATTGTTAATTTAAGGATATAGCTCAACAGTGAGAAGCAGCTTTTAACTAAAGCCTGAAATCACTGGTGGCCTACACTAAAATGAGATATATGTTAGAAATTCACTGGAATAATGTGAAGGAATGAATCCAAAGGCTTAAGGCATAAGGAATGTTGCAGGTGATTTATCATGTGCAACCCACGTGACCACCCCCCCCCCCCCCTATGTTTGAGAAATACGTAGGTAAATGTACATTGGTAATAGGTCTTTGAAAAAATCCTGTAGTGGCTGTTTTCCGTAAGCTGAGGACTATAGAGAGGAAAACTTTTCCCCCACCTTCTTAGGTTAGTGACTGAGACTTGTGAATTATTGACAAAAGACAAATTAATAAGGGAAAACGTTTGTAACTTCTATTGATACTAGTATTTTTTTTAATGTTTATTTATTCTTGAGAGAGATAGAGACAGAGCACGAGTGGGGGAAGGACAGAGAGAGAGGGGGAGACACAGAATCCGAAGCAGGCTCCAGGCTCTGAGCTGTCAGCACAGAGTGCAATGCAGGGCTCAAACCTCACGAACCATGAGATGTTGACCTGAGCTGAAGTCAGAAGCTTAACCGATGGAGCCATCCAGGTGCCCCGATACTAGTGTTTTTAATTTTATGTGCATGGAGCTTCATGGAAAAGAAGTGAAAAACTCAAAGAAGTGGTTAGTTAGCCTTATAGACTTGTATACCATTTTAACAAAAGGCAGTAAATTGTGGAAAAGTGACTAGACAAGGAAAGGGAGTCTGATAAATTGTGGGAAAGTGAGTAGGGAACATATGGGGGAAACTAATGGTAGATAAGGGTTATTCCAAAAACATTGTTTATGCAGACTCATCTCAATGCCATCACTGTTTGCAGTGATAAGGGTTGTTCTCCATCTCTTGATACGGTTTCACACATTTATGCCCTGCTGTTAGGCAGGTAGAAGGAGAACAAAGAGCTGTTCTGGTGCTTGCTTTTTCTCAATTGCCTTCAGCTCAAAAGAATCTTTATGTCATGGTTGTATATTTTCAAGTGACATATTCTCATCTCCTTCAGAATAACAAGGAAGGGGGATGCTGTCTCTGAAATGGGCTCCCTGACTTCAGTAGGAATGAAGGCATTATTCATTGCTAGAGGCCAAATGGCAGTACTTAAATGCCAGAGATGAAGTGGACTTGGTTACAGTACTGGGCAGAAAAGTCAGAGTGGTTAATAGAATGGCTTAGTAGCATGAGTATCTATGATGGTGGCTAATTTATTATGATGCCTTTAGGACTAAAATAGGCAACCTACTAAAGTCCTACTTGATCTGTATACCTGACTCTAAAGTTACTGAACACAGTTTGAGTCAACACAATAGCACAGCCCCTCCTGAGTCACTTCCTAGACCCAAAGGTCCTTAAGTGAAGGAAATGTTGGGTTCCTTTGAGGAAATTTTCTGTGATGATATCACAAGGATGTACTATAAATCCTCATCCTAGCTTTCACCAAAAGGGAAGGGAAATAATCAGACTTTGGGAGCATTACTGGTACATTGAGCTGATGCTGATTATTAGGTGTACAAATTTCTGCTGTGGTCACCAATCAAAATGGAGGCTTATGGAGGCCAGGTGATAAGTGCAGTTTGGGCCAGAGTCCTTGTCACAATAGACCCAGTGGGTCCCTAAACTTACTCTCTCCAGTTCCTGAATGTATTTTTAGATTAGACATACTTAGCTTCTAGCTAAATATCCACATTATTTCCCTGTCTCATAGATAGGGCTAGTATGATATGAAGACCCAAGTCAAAGCTCAAAAATGTAACCACCTTCTTAAAACAGTGGACCAAAAGTAGTGTCACATTTCTGGGTGAAAGAGGTTCATGCCAACATCAAAGTCATGGAAGATTCAAGGGTGACGATTACTTATCAGACACCCATTTAACTTTCCTGTTTGACTTGAGTAGAAATTGGAGAGTCTTGGAGAATAACAGTGGATTATCATCAACTTAATCATGTAATTCCAAGTTCAATAGCTGTTCTAGATATACTCAAATAACTGAAGCAAATCAATGTAATTTTGGCATTTGATATTCTGCAACCAAGCTAGTAAATGTTTTTTTCTCCTTTCCAATAAAGATATTACAGAAGAAGCTTCTTTCACCTGTATTCCCTCATGGTCCTGCCTCAGGGCAATATTAACTATTCAGTATTCTTTAATAATCTAGGAACCTTGTTTGTCTCATCATGTGATAAGACACTGCTTTGGCCCATCATGTGACTGCATTTGGTGAGTAGGAGGTAGCAAGTGGCATAGATTCTTTGGTAAGGAACATGTACGCCAGAGGGTGGGAGGGGAAAATAACCATAAACTCAAGGGCCATGACATCAGTAAAGTCTTCAGTGGTCCTGTGGTCTATAACAGATTGAGACGTTTCCTCCTCAGGGAAAGACAATTGCTACATCCATCACTGTTAAAGAAGTGAATTTCTTAGACTGGTAAATCTCACTGGGCTTTGGAAACAACATATGCACATTTCAGGGTACTGCTTTGACTCTCTTATCAAGTAACCCATAAGGCTGCCAGTTCTGAATAAGGCCAGAGTAAGAGAAGGCTTTGTTACTACTATGGACTACAGTGCAAGTTATTTTGCTATTTGAGCCTTAAGATCCAATAGATCAAATGGTGCTTGGAGTGCCTGGCAGAAAGCAATCCTCTAGAGGCCTCTGCCAAGACTTGATTTAGAATTACAGTTTAGAGCAAAGCCATGGCCTATTCTCCATATAACTACTCTTTTAAGAAACATATCCTGGGTTGCTTCTGGACCACAGTAGAAGTTTGTGTATCTGACCATGGAATATCAAATTATCATGTAAGCTAAGCTGCTTACATGGATTGGGTGTTATCTGATCCACCATGTAATAAACTAGGGCATGAACAGCAGCACTCTTTCATCAAGTAGAAGGTTATGAATACACAGGTAAATGGCAAGATCAGTGCCTAAGACTACCATTGCATCACTCCTGAAGCATTGTCACTTCTCCCTCAACCCACATGTTTGACCTCTTAAAGTTGCTATGAAATGTTGGCTGATTGTATTTGCACACCTCTGATTCATTTTGCCTTGTTTTGTGTCCTAGGATATTGATCCATATAGGCACTGAATCACCTTGTCTTCCTTGCCAGCTGACTTCCAGTTGGGTGCAATGAGTAGAAGATCAACAGGTAGATGTATAGAGTGGCTAGGACATCCATTCTGTGCTCTCTCCCTACTTAGGTGTTGTATCTCTAGCTCTAGCTACTTCCTTCCATAATCATAGCCCCTACCATAGTTTTAGTTCTCGTTGAGCTCCAGGATCATCGTTTCTTCTCTTGTTTCTTCAGTTCTGAGGATGATAATAACATCACACTCTTGCTAGCATCTAAGTACCTCACTATCCTTTGTTCCTTTAACCTTGCCTATACGTCTGCAAGCAATTCTTTATTAAAGGATATTTATTTAAACCACATGGGATAAATTTTAATTTATGCTGAAACCCTGATTGAGACACTGGAAAAGAAAATAATTGATCCTGGTTTACAAACTATTCCATATAATATGCAAACACAAGCTGGAAATGGACCATGGCAGCATTACAGCTTTACTTAGGAGTGGCCCTGAGGGATATATTGAGGGAAAATATTACCAATGAAAGGACTTTGGGCAGTACATCTGGTTGCCCACTTTTCCTAGAAGGAAAAATAACCAGTGTTATAAACATAAACTGGCTTTTGGATAATTGATAATGGTTTGGCCAGACTTTCAAAAACTTGGAAGGGATAAAATTGAGGATTGGTGACAAGAAGTTCTGAGAAGCTCTGGGTATGACATTATTTGTGTTTCATATAAATGCTTACCAAAGGCACCCACCATAGAAGAGTTTCTCAACAGAGGGACAGAGTGACTGGTTCTATGGTTATTTGTTAGTCTCTTTTCCTAACAACCTCACGTTTGCTCAACGGGTTCATAAACAAAATGAGCAAGGTGCAATGTAATGGGCTGAACGGTGGCCCCCAAAATATCAAGGCCTATCCCTAAAATCTATAAAGGTTTGGGGCAAAAAAGTCTTTTTAGGTGTGATTAAGTTGAAGATCTTGAGGTGAAGCAATAACCCTAGATTATCTAGGTGGTCCCTAAATGCCATTGTGAGTGTTCTTATAATAGATACGATACGCAAAACGGAGAAGTGATGTGAATGTGGAGGCAGAGATCGGAGTGATGCAGGTCAGGAATGTTGGCAGCTACTAGGAACTGGAAGAGACAAGGAACGGTTGCTCCTCTAGAGCCTCCAGAAGAGATATGGCCCTGCTGACACCTTGATTTCAGACTTATGTCCTCTAGAACTGTGAGAAAATAAATTTCTGTTGCTTAACCAATTGTAATGCAATAATTTGTTGCAGAAGCCACAGGAAGCTAATGCATACAGGGAAGGAGGTTATATCAGAGCTTGAACAGCATGGGCTTCTTAGCAAGGCTGATGTGACTAGGACCACTGCTGAGTGCCCAACCTGCCAACAGCAGAGACCAATGCAACCCTTGGGATATGGAACCGTACTTAGAATAGCCAGCCACTTGGTGGCTTCCCATTATGCACATGGCATCAGTTAATTCCTACTAGAGTAACACTCATTCTGAAATGTACTTTCCAGGACACCATCCATCTGTGGATTTATTAAATGCTTTATTCAACACAATGGTATACCACATAACATTGCTTCTTATCTGGAAAATCATTTTATAATAAAAGAAATATGACAATGGGCTTAACCCATGGGATTCCAATTATATTTCCATTTATTATTCAGGATAGGCTAACTACTGAAATAAGCAAACTCCGATGAAGGGGTATTAAATAAATACAATAAATTGATAATTAAACAAATTCTATTTCACAAGCCTGTAGAACTCATCAGAGCGGGGCTGTAGAGGTGGAAGGCTCTGCTCCGTGCAGTCATTCAGGGATCCCGAGCTTCCTTCTCTCAACTGGCCTTCTTCATTCAGTCACAGAGATGGGGTTAGAGCGAGATAGCTCAGAGGATTTTATGAAAGGAGTGGCCAAGTTTGGCGGTGACAGTCATCAAATACAACTTAGACTCCATTGGCAAGAGCTTACTCAATTACAGCACTTAAGAGCAAGAGATACTGAGAAATGTCATCGAAATGTGTTTCCAGGAGGAACTGTGTTTGTGAGAGTCTACCCATTATCTCCAACATACCATATACTCAGACTCTATTTCCCCAGAGCATGTGACCTTTAAAACAGTAAAGTGTTCTATTGAAGACTATTATGACTATAGCGTGAAGACAAGAGTTTGAGAAGCTGGAGTGCTTTCCTACCAGTATATGCTCTGAACCGGTCACAAATGTATGGTACTATTTCCCCCTTAGCCAGAATACTTGGGTTTGGGAAACAAGGGATACATTTGAAAATGGATCTTTTCACTATTACACTTACATGCAACATTAAATGTTTTTTTTTTTTTTTGCTTTTTCAACTTTGTGCTGTGTTAGTTTAAAGAGCTGAGTTTCTAAAGAAGGAAAGTCTTTACTAAGGGATACTAAGTTGTGATTTCACTTAACCTGAAGTTGAAACCACCACCTGGAATTTAGGGATTCTTATGCCATTGGGCAAATAGGCAAAGAAGGGAAGACAGTACCAGCTGGGGTAATTGCTGCTGCAAAATGGAGGAAAAGAGGAATATTTTTGCAACCCAGACCTTCTTTGGTGCTTCCAAGTATTCATGTGACCAGTGACAAAATTGACTGGATGCCTTTAGTGATCCCAAGAGAAAGGAATATCAAGCGCTCCAACTTTTCAGCTGTAAAGGCACAGGTTACTCTACCATGTGAAGAACCCTGTACAAATCAAGTTATGACTGAGGCAAAACATAACTGGAATGAACCATGGAAAAATTAAGTTAACTGTACTGTTTATGGTTTTATGACCAGTTCTTGCAGAAACACGACCTCGGATCATTTTGCATATTTTTCTTGCTTTATGTATATGTTTGTATATCTTAGCCAAAAATTTCCCCCTCTCTCTCTTTCTCTTCATACTTGATATAAGGCATATTAATGGTGATAAAATTTACAATTTACTCTTTAATATAAAGGATATCAAGGGGCGCCTTGGTGGCTAAGGCGTCCAACTCTTGATTTCAGTTCAGGTCATGATCTCATGGTTCATAGGTTTGAGCCCCACGACCGGGTCCGTGCTGGCAGTGCAGAGCCTGCTTGGGATTTTCTCTCTCTCACTCCCTTCCTGCCCCTCCTTTGCTATCTCTCTCTCTCTCTCTCTCTCAAAATAAGTAAATAAACTTAAAAAAAAATAGAGGATATCAACATGGTTTATAACTGACCAAGAAGAGAAATGAACAAGATTACATTGTTGGGTACAGTGACTAGCCTTTGGATCTTTTCTTTTAGGAGACAGTGAGCAAATTTTTGTTTTATATGCAGGCCAATTGTACTTTGCAAGATTGGGAACATGTTGGTTTCGCTCTTATGCTTGTTTGGAAGTTAAACGTGGATAAAAGATTGTGGATGCTGGGTAGCTACACAGTGGATCGTGCCCAATACTGCCTGTTGGTACATGGCGTTCATTCCCTTCCCCCATATCTTACACTGCAAGGGCTGGAGCACTAAAATCCACATTTGCAGACATCCCTGATGTTAGAGCTCTGGAGCTAGTTTATAATATGCTGATGAAATGCACTTGAGTGACTGAATTTTTTGGAGAGAGAAGACAGTCCAAACAGCTCAGATGGACTTAACATTGATAGCAGCTGGATCCCATGTTCCAACATTATCATCAGCTTCATTAGTGTGGAAGAGCTGTGAAGTCATCAGTGGTGGTAGCAATGGCAGAAGCAGTTTCCTGACTCTGAATCCCAGTCAAAGGAATGGTTCCTTGGGTTACAAAATATAATGGTGGTCTCTTGATTTCTCTTCTCTGGATTCACATCATTACGTAAGCACATAATTTCCTCTGTTAAAACCCTTTCTGCTTCGGGGCACCTGGGTGGCTCAGTCAGTTGAGTGTCTGACTCTTGATTTTGGCTCAGGCCATGATCCCAGGGTCGTGGATTTGAGCCTACATCATGGAGCATGCACACTGCTTAAGATTCTCTCTTTCCTTCTGCCCCCCCCCCCCGCTCATGTTCTCTCTCTATATAAAACAAACAAACATACAAACAAAAACAAACAAACAAAAACAGAAACAAATACTTTTTGCTTGAAAACACGAGTTTCTGTTTCCTGCACAGAACCCTAAATAGCACAGAGGATTGTTAAGAAATCTCACAGGCACTTAAATTTTTAAGTATGATATGATAATGAAATATTTTAAGAATGCAATGGCAATACAATTACATATGGCTTTAGCATTCCAAAATGGTCATTCTTATCTTTGGCACGTCTTTTTCTCTTGCTGTGCCCAGGCTTTCTGGTAAATAAGCATTGAAGTGTTTTTCTACATTTCAAGAGGTACCAAATAATTGGCCTAACTTGGGCACCCACATGACTCAGCACAGCCTTGATTCCTAGACCTCTTGTGTCTTTTTGAGAAGGTTTCCTGAAGAGCCTAAGGCAAGGTCTTTGATACAGATAATTTGAGAGTTGATTCTGGGAAGCTGGAGTGAGTGTGTAAAGAAAGTAAGATCGGCACAGAGGAAAAGCCAATAAAGGGTATGTGTTAGCTTAGTTAGCACTGTGGGTAGCTGGGATACAGCTCTGCTGGTAATTCTCTGACAAACCATAAAGAAATCTTAGAATTCTGTATCTGGAGGATGGGAGACTGAGACATCTAACTCTGCATTTCTGTCTTTCATTGGTTACACTGGGAAGTATGCTCTGTATCTGCACCTTCCCCCTTAATTCTGGAATATACCAGTTAGCCTAAGCAGCCCTGAGGCAGAAAACAAAGAATAGCAGCAAAAATGAGGTTGAAATGGGACACTGCCCGTTTTCATGGAACTGTCTATTATAGCACTGAAATGAGAGAGAGATTTGAGGAAATGTGGTTCTAGAAACAAATGTTTCTTCTACATCTATCTGACTTGACTCTTAATGAGTCTTTCTTTTTTTTAAAGATTACTCTCACTCTGTTTATAGTATAATTTCTAATATGTACAGTTGTTTATAATATTGTCTGTGGTTGTTTACAAAATTGTCTATTACAATCTTGTCTAGGCACAAAATTCATTGTGTAGCACATAGTGCTTTTTAAGAGTCATACAGGTGGTGTGATGGTTAGCTAATCAAAGAATTTGTATAACTCTGCTTAAAAAATTTTAAGATATAAATGTACACATATAAAAAGTAAAAAGTATACACAGTCATGTAATTTTAAATCAACAGTTTCTCACTTCATTCCTCTCCATCCTCAGTTCTGTTCCCCAGAAGCAACTCTTTTTAACTTTTCGGTTTGATTTCTTCTGGTGGTGTTTTATTTGTGTTTCTAAACATCTCCTATCTTCTGGTGGTCTCATATTCATATTTCTAAATAATAAACATGTGTTTCTTGCTATTCCTAGATTTGCCAACTTGAGGAGATTATATACCGAGCTCTGCTATCATAGACAAGGATTCAGCTCTGTTACACCCCCACCCACCTTGTTTAAGTCTAAATGATATACTTGCACCTCTACTTCTCTTCCCATGAGCTATAGAAAGTGTCCTTGATCTCACATTTTGTAAGATGTAAGTATAAATGCCCCTAGGTCCTTTCTCTCCACTCTTCCCCAATTTGTACTCTGCATCTGTATTTTTTAGCTTATATTGTCAATAGTGATAATATTTACATTCTGTTCTATTATCGAAATTAAGTCTCTTCATTATGTGTTTTGTCTTCAAGATTATTCTAAAAGTTGAAAAATCAATAAAATCCATTTACATTATTTAGACCATGTAAATTCTGTGATCTTCAGAACCGAGTACTGTGTCCTGATCACATTTCCTTTCTTATTTAGCTTTATGTTTTTCTTCGACTTTTGCATTACCTTTCTGTTTTCTTGAATTTTCTCTTCATTTTCCAATGTCTCATAGAATCTCCTTTTGTTCCTAGCGGACTATCTCACACTGTGAGGTATGCAGAATGTGTCTTCTGTAGGTCTTTTGTACAGCCATCATTCCAGTAATTCCCTTCATTGTTTACACGTGTTGGAACTGCTGCTTCTTGGGCCACTATCTTCCTCTACCTTGGTTTATTCTCTCATTTTTCTGGATTATATCCTTTCCTAAGACAAGCTATGTGGGTGATATATTTTCTGAGTGCTTACATCAGTCAAATTGTCTATTTATATACTTACTAATTCATCTGGGTGCAGAATTCTCAGGTTGAATACCAATAGCTTTTCCTCAGAAATTTGGGGGGAATATATCCATTGTCTTCATGTGACTAATATTGTTTGGGAAAAATCGAATGCCAGTCTGAATTTTATTCCTTTGTTAGTGACATGTTTTCCCTTGCCTCACAGCATTTCTTTACCCTTAATTTTCTGAAATTTCACAGTGATTTGTCTAGGTGCATTTTTTTTTCATGTATTCTGCTACATACTTGGATGTCTCTTTTAATTTGGCAAATATATATTTTTCCAATAAAGGAAAATTTTCTTCCATTATTTCTACAATTCCTTTCTCTTTCATCTTTTTTCTGGTCCTTCTGAAAATACTATTATTTGGGTGTTATAGCACCTGAATTGATCCTCTGAATGCCTTATGTTTTCACAAATATTTTTTGTGTTTTATTTCTTCTCCATTCTGAGAGACTTCCTTAACTGTATATTTCAATCCCTCTATTGCACTATTGTTTGATAAATCACATTTAAAATTTCTAAAACCATTCATATTCTCTCATTATTTATTTTCCCCATAGCATTTATTTTTGTTTTATAGGTGCAGCATATTCTTTTTAAAAAAAGATATTTATTTATTTATTTTTGAGAGATAGCAAGAGAGATTGAGTCATGGAGGGGCAGAGAGAGAGGGAGACAGAGAATTTCAAGCAGGCTCTGCACTGTCAGCTCAGAGCCCAAGGTGGGTCTCGAACCCGTGAACCATGAGAACATGACGGAAGCTGAAATCAAGAGTCAGACGCTTAACCAACTGAGTCACACCAGTAGTCCTGGGCACAGCACATTCTTGAAGATTTCTAACATTCATAAAGAATTTTTCAAAATTATCCTTGTTCCTTGAATCACCTCTGTTTCTTCTAGGGGCAAATTTTCAGTGTGTCTTCTATCTCAGAGCTATGTAATCCACGCTTGCCATTCGTATTTGAGCCTGACCCAAAGGCTGATTCAGAGTTGTGTGCTCATGGCAGGGTGTGTTGTCTGTTAGGCTATACTTCACTGTGAGCTGGCAAGGACCTAACCTTACACTGGGGGCCTCTCAATGCCAAAATGAGGAGGACTGTAATTTAAATCACCAACGCCTGTACTACCTGCCTTAGTTCTCCCCATAATTTTTTAAGACAAGAACTTTGGTGTGTTTTTTTCCTGTGAGGGAGAAAGAAGTGAAGATTGATAGTGTAATGCTATACATTTTGTGGATGAGAGTGCTAGAAGGGAATGAGAGTTTTGACTATTCCATATATAGGCTTTCCAACCCCCTTTTCTCAACTCAAATTCTCATGCCCAATCTCCATCAGGGTGGCATTTTCCAGACGTTAGGGAGGGAATGTTGGCTCTCTTCTTCATTATAGCCACCTCTGTGTGGGATCCCTAAACAGTCTCCTCTACTCTACCTCGTGTTTCAATAATTTAAACACCTGCTTTCCATCTTCCAGAAAATTACTAAGATCTCTCACCTGCTGTGGCCCCTTCAACTTCTCCCCATTGTGGGTTTAGACATTTTACTACTCTTTTATTATCTTTAAAATGTTTTTAATCTTCATTTATTTTTGAGAGACAGAGTACAAGCAGGGGGGGAACAGAGAGAGAGGGAGACACATAATCTGAAGCAGGCTCCAGGCTCTGAGCTGTCAGCACAGTGCCTGATGCAGGGCTTGAACTCACAAACAGTGAGATCATGACCTGAGCCGAAGTCAGAGGCCCAACCAACTGAGCCAGCCAGGCGCCCCTCTTTTATTATCTTTTAAATAGATCTTTGAGAGGGATAGGAAATAGGTATTAATAATAAAATAGATACACAGGTAAAAAATATAGGTAAATTAAAGATGCAAGCTTTTTCTACTGTCTTGAGTCAGAGGACTCTTTACTGTTTCTGAAGGAGAAAACATTCTTTTTTATTTAATTTTTTAAATGTTTTTATTTATTTTTGAAAGAGAGAGAGAGCAAGCAGGGGACAGGCAGAGAGAGAGGGAGACACAGAAACGGAAGTAGGGTGCAGGCTCCCAGCTGTCAGCACAGAGCCTGAGGCAGGGCTCCAACCCACGAACTGTGAGATCATGACCTGAGTTGAAGTCGGATGCTTAACCGACTGAGCCATCCAGGTGCCCCTGAAGGAGAAAACATTCTCAAAGACATTCTTTGTAAAAAAAAAATTAACACCTATTTACTTTTGAGAGACAGAGTGAGAGTGGGGAGGGGGCAGAGGAGAGGGAGACACAGAATCCGAAGCAGGCTCCAAGCTCTGAGCTGTCAGCACAGAGCTTGATGCGGGGCTTGAACTCGCAAACAGTGAGATCATGACCTGAGCCGAAGTCAGAGGCCCAACCAACTGAGCCAGCCAGGCGCCCCTCTTTTATTATCTTTTAAATAGATCTTTGAGAGGGATAGGAAATAGGTATTAATAATAAAATAGATACACAGGTAAAAAATATAGGTAAAGATGCAAGCTTTTTCTACTGTCTTGAGTCAGAGGACTCTTTACTGTTTCTGAAGGAGAAAACATTCTTTTTTATTTAATTTTTTAAATGTTTTTATTTATTTTTGAAAGAGAGAGAGAGCAAGCAGGGGACGGGCAGAGAGAGAGGGAGACACAGAAACGGAAGTAGGGTGCAGGCTCCCAGCTGTCAGCACAGAGCCTGAGGCAGGGCTCCAACCCACGAACTGTGAGATCATGACCTGAGTTGAAGTCGGATGCTTAACCGACTGGGCCACCCAGGTGCCCCTGAAGGAGAAAACATTCTTAAAGACATTCTTTGTAAAAAAAAATTTTAACACTTATTTACTTTTGAGAGACAGAGTGAGAGTGGGGAGGGGGCAGAGGAGAGAGAGACACAGAATCCAAGGCAGGCTCCAGGCTCTGAGCTGTCAGCACAGAGCCTGATGAGGAGCTTGAACCCATGAACCATGAGATCATGGGCTGAACTGAAGTCAGACACTTAACCTACTGAGCCACCCAGGTACTCCACCCCACCCTGCCCCTTGAAGACGCTCTTAAAGCAAATGAGAATTTCAGATCTGAGCTTGGTCACTGATATAACCTGAACAAGTTATTTAATCTTCCTGGAAGATAATAATATCTAATTCAAATAGGTAATATATAAGAATTAAATGGAAAGATGTATATAAAGTATTTAGTACAGTGTGCTGCTCATAGAACTTGCTTAATGTGAATTCCTTGCATATTTCTTGGCATCTTCTTGAAAGTTCATTCATCCTCCGATTTGGTAGAATTGTTTTATTTTTATGTTTTGATTTATTCTGTGGCAATAATTCTTTCTTCATAAAAAGAGAAAGAACTACTGCCCTAGGCTTTTTTCTAATTGGAAGTGATCCACATCTATTTTTATATTCACCTCTAAAAGAGGTTATTTTTCCCTTCAAAGAAACAAACTAGGCACTTTTTAAGACAACTTATTAGTTTCTTCTTGTGTTCTATTTACAGCTTAAAACCTACTTTCAAAATGACTTTGCTATAGTTGGAAAATTATAGAGCCTTTCTTATGGGTTGATTGTATTAAACCTTTTTAAGATAACATAATACACTGTATGTATTAACTGCTTAGTAAAGGATTCAGTGCCCTGTTATTTGCATAGCATAGCTAGTGTATTATGATTTATCACAAACTAGCTACAGTGATGCTCTGAATTTAGGGCCCCCTAGGAAAATATTTGTAATGAGATGCAAATAATAAAATCTCTAGTGCAGAGGGAGACCTTCCAATTAAAGAGTGATTGGGGTATTAATTGTACCTCTGCTGTCTTGATATTATTGATAGTGGATTAATACACTATAATTTGAATTCAGGCAAAGAAAATCGCTAAAGGAAATAACATGATTTATTAATCAAGTACTGAAGCATTTCGAAGTTTATTTAGCGGTGCAATAAATTTAAAGGAATTTCTATATTAGCTCTTATTGTTTTATATTAGGAATTAATTTTCACTTGTTATAAGACAGTGCTGGAATAGATATGGTTAGAATAGCAGGAGAGATAATCAGATTAAGGGCTCATGGCCGGGCACTGTGACAATAATAGAAATTAATGACTTTAAATCCAGAGGGACCTGCCATGGATCCCTGGATTAAGAAACATTGTTAATACCATGCCCATCCCTGTGTACATCTAGAAATCTCAGTTTGAATTATAAGTGTAATTATGAATAAAGCTCCTCTAAAATCCACGTGTAGGCTTTTGTGTGGATGTAAGTTTCCGAGTCCTTGGTAAATACCCAGGAACAAACTGCTGAATCATGTGGCAGGAGTATTTTTGCTTTTGTAAGAAACTAACAAACTGTCTTGCAAAGAGGCTGGACTATATTGCGCTCTCACGGCGGTGAATGAGAGTTCCTGTTGTTGCTCCACATCCTTGCCAGCATTTTGTGCTGCCAGGCCATTCGAATAAGTGTATAGCGGTAATTCATTGTTGTTTTAATTTGCAATTCCCTAATGACATATGATGTGGAGCATCTTTTCATACCCTTATTTGCTATCTATACATCTTCTTGGGTGAGGGGGCTGTGCAGGTCTTTTGCCATTTAAAAAATCAGGTAGTTTATTTTCTTATTATAGAGTTTTGAGAGTGCTTTGTATATTTTGGACAGCAGTTCTTTATCTGATGTGTCTTTTGCAAATATTTTCTCTCCGTCTGTGGCTTGTCTTCTTGCTGTCTTGATAGGTCATATTTTTTGGATTAAGTAATTTATTATTCCTAAGTGGAGATAAACTGGAGCAAATATATCCCAAAATTGTGATTCTTGCTTATTAGAGATAAATTGTGATTTTAGAAATACATCGTCAAAGCAACCTTAGACTATTGCTACTTGCATCTCTGAATAATCAGTCACAGACACTTAAAGTTAATCACTTATGTTCCCCATTTATTCATTTTGTTTTACGGAGACATTATTGATTGAATCATCAGGTTATGCCATCAATGTGCTATAAACTGGGTAGGGAAAGGGGATGGAGGAATTCTTTTTTCCAATGGGAAATTGAGGTAGCTTAGTTCACCTCAAATTTCATTTTTTTTTTAAAGTATGCTTTACATCCAGTGCAGAGCCCACTGTGGGGCTTGAACTCACAACCCTGAGATCAAGACCTGAACTGATATCAAGAGTTGGACCCTTAACCGACTGAGCCACCTGGGTGCCCCTCATATTTCGTTTTTGTATTTAAAATTCATGTCAGTTTTCCCACTTCTCTATCATAACTGAGTGGCTATAGTTTTGATGAGAATTCAATGAGATATTGTTTGAAAAGCATTTAGCCTAGGGCTTGACACATATTAAATGCTCAAAAGTCAATATTATCATAGGGTTTCCATAATATTATTGCTATAATAGTAATCCTTATTGTCACTGTCATTTGATTATAAAAGTACATAATAATTATTTTGAATTATAACTTGTCTCATTTTGATTTATACCTATCAACATAATTATAGTTGAAACAAACATAAATAAATTCAACAGAAATAAACTTGGGGAGCAGTGCTCATCTGCTATAGAGCTCACAGCACTATGTGGCCAGCAAGTTTCAGGAAAGGGATTGCCTTCAACATACACTGGACTGGGAGCCTATTGTAGACGATACGATAGCCTCAGGGTTACTTAATAAGCATATCATATGCAACTGGAAAAAAGTTCTGATTTTCCTATTCATGGAATTATATAAAGTCAGCCACCATGACATAATGGGACTTCTAACTATTGTGGATGTACAGTGTTAACTATTTTCTAGTAAGGGAAAGGGATAATAGTAACATTGGAGAAGAGTAAAAAAATAAGGCAGATATGCATGTTATTTAATACTTTTCTCATAGATTTGCTAAATAGCATAAATTAATATATAGTTTTAATCTTTGAAAGTTGTATTTACATATAAAAATTTTATTCTGAAAGGTTCATTTTATATATATATATATATATATATATATATATATATATGTGCTTCTTAAGATACCTAGACATGGCTATGGAGTTAACTAACTTTCAAATTAACTATCTTTCAAAGACTTAATTTTAAACATCTTCAGGGATGATTAAAATTACAACTTGTAAAGGTTGTTTAAAGGTTAAAATTGCAACAATTTATGCAAAATTTACCCTTTCATATTCAGATTTAAGTCAGAGATTTCCTAATTATAACCATAATTTATGTAAACATTTGGGGAGGGGCAGCTACATAATTCTGGAAACAAGACATTTCCTTGTTCAAGAAGTAGTATGCTTATGTCAGAAGCTGTAATATGAAGAGAGCTTTGCCTACCATTTGTATGTAATTTTACTTTATGCTCTCAGATTATTGTTGAATATATTCATTTGACAAATACTTAACAAATTCTTTCTATGTCTCAATTATTGTGCTAGCCTGAGGGAGATAGTAATATACATCCCAAGCTTATGAAGAAGCCAATGACTTATGGAAAAGATGAGCAAAGAACCAATTAATTACATTACAAAAGGTGCTAAAATAGAGGCCTAGACAAAGATGAGAGTTCTAGCCACTTCAGAAAAGCTTGTTTCTAATTTGTAAAGAGCTTTTTGGAGTAATATTTTCATGCCTAGACATGAATAGATTTGCATGTAACATTTATGGTTGCCAAGGCAAACTTACATGTGACACTATAATGGAAACTGGACACCATGTTAATGAAACATGCTACTTTTCTATAAGTTAATTGAAGAATTCATTGACTGAAACATGTGTTAATGGAAACATGAATCTGGGAAGATACTTAATTTAAATACCCCCTTATTTTGGCTATGTATAAAAAAATTAATCAGAGTACAAACCAGAAAAATTTGACCAAGTTCTTCAGCCAGCCAGAATCTAAGGATCCTCTTTCCTAGTCTGTGTTGGCCCCCTTAACAATTAGAAGCCATTAGTATATGTGAAAGAGTTAAATAAAATACACTCCAAGAAGTAGGTAATTGGTCAGCGTGTTTCATATCTACTGGAAATGAGATTATGGTTTAATATAAGAACATGGTACAATTTAAAAGAACCGTTAAAATCAGTACAGTGGATTTTTTCAATTAGTTACAAATTTCTAGAGTTAATGTTGCAGAAATAAGGATTGTTGATATGGTGCTGGAGAGCATGCTATATTTTAATTCATTCCTTTAATATGTAGCTGTGGAAATGGCCAAATGCCAACATTTGCCTAGAAGAGAGTACATAGTAAATGCTCATGAACACAAAGGGAAATGTTAAACTTGTTGAAAATAAGAGCTAGTTGAGATCAAGTTGATCCAGGTCATTTTGTAATTATTAATTTAAGCAATAATAACTAACTACATGTTTATTACCCATAAAGAATGATGATGGAGTTTGCCTTGCTAAGCAAGTTGGGATTCATTACCACTAGTTTAAGTTGGTGCTATGGGGATGTTCTCCAGGCATGGTGATATTACACAATGCGCTAAACATCTATATCAGTAGTCTCCCAGTCAATATTGAATTGTGTTTCAAAAATTTGTTGGTTATTCATTTGTTTAGTCCTCCAGCTAAAAGTGTCACATGTAGGTATAAACTTCAGGCCTAAACACGGACTACAGCATTTAAAGGTCATGTGGAATGAAAAGATGTACTTGAAACTTACCATCAAGTAAATCAGCAGTATTTATCTGGGGAAAAGCTTTCAGAGCTCTGAGGTGCCTTTCCATAGCTGACATCCCTATCACACTTGAAGCAGGAATACATTGAGCTATATGGCGTTGCTGGCAGCTCTAATGGCTCAGAGCAGGACCACCGAAGGTCAAGGTCTGGGTAGAGGGGGGACAGTGGGACAGAGGAAACAGGTCAATGGGGAACTTCCTATCAAGTGGTGAGTTGTTGAGGGCCAAGGCAATATCTTATTTGCCTTTGAATAGATGTTTCAGGCCTTAGGGTTTGGCAAAATAGCTTTTTAAAAATGGCTACTGTGATTTGTCCAGTACTGGCTAACATCAGTATTAATACATAATATATCTCAGGAGTAAAGCGATAACTTGGACAACATCCATGAACTGAATGAGATAAGTATCACATTTTTAGAAAGCTTTAGATCTTAGAAATAAAATCGACATTTCCTAAAACATAATACATAGTAAATATCACTATTATTACTTCTATTGATTAAATGCCTGCTATGACCCGCTCGACACTGCCTCTTTACTCTGTCTATCCCAGCAATTTCAAATCACCCCCCAAACCTGTTATCATTTTATTTTATAAATATGCTCAATTAAATACAAATTTATCTCAGGTCAATAAATACCTGTTGTGCATCTCCTTGGTATAAGATGCTGTCCTAGAGAAGAGGTGTGTGTTCGGCCAATGAAGACTCAAAACTACTGATTTAGTGGGGTGCTCAGGTGGCTCAGTCAGTTAAGCGTCAGACTTCAGCTCAGGTCATGATCTTGCAGTTCATGAGTTCAAGCCCCACGTTGGGCTCTGTGCTGACAGCTCAGAGCCTGGAGCCTGCTTTGGATTCTGTGTCTCCCTCTCTCTCTGCCCCTCCCTGGCTCACACTCTGTCTCTGTCTCTCTCTTTCTCTCAAAAATGAATAAACATTGAACAGGCGGAGGCGCAGGAAGATGGTGGCGTAGGAGGACGCTGGGCTCACCGCGCGTCCTGCTGATCACTTAGATTCCACCTACACCTGCCTAAATAACCCAGAAAACCGCCAGAGGATTAGCAGAACGGAGTCACCGGACCCAAGTGCAGACGAGAGGCCCACGGAAGAGGGTAGGAAGGGCGGCGAGGCGGTGCGCGCTCCACGGACTGGCGGGAGGGAGCCGGGGGGGAGGGGCGGCTCGCCAGCCAAGCAGAGCCCTCGAGTCCGGCTTGCAAAAGCGGAGGGGCCTGACGGACTGTGTTCCAACAGCAAGCGCGACTTAGCGTCTGGGAGGTCATAAGTTAACAGCTCTGCTCGGAAAGCGGGAAGGCTGGAGGACAAAGGGAGGGTGAGCTGCGGAGCCCCCGGACGACAGAGCTCAGTTTGGCGGGGAACAAAGGCGCTCGCCAGCGCCATCTCCCCCGCCCATCTCCCAGCCAAAATCCCAAAGGGAACCGGTTCCTGCCAGGGAAATTGCTCGCTCCGCGCAAACACCCAACTCTGTGCTTCTGCGGAGCCAAACCTCCGGCAGCGGATCTGACTCCCTCCGGCTGCCACAGGGCCCCTCCTGAAGTGGATCACCTAAGGAGAAGCGAGCTAAGCCTGCCCCCCCTCCCGCCGTGCACCTTGCCTTCCCACCCCAGCTAATACGCCAGATCCCCAGCATCACAAGCCTGGCAGTGTGCAAGTAGCCCAGACGGGCCACGCCACCCCACAGTGAATCCCACCCCTAGGAGAGGGGAAGAGAAGGCACACACCAGTCTGACTGTGGCCCCAGCGGTGGGCTGGGGGCAGACATCAGGACTGACTGCGGCCCCGCCCACCAACTCCAGTTATACACCACAGCACAGGGGAAGTGCCCTGCAGGTCCTCACCACACCAGGGACTATCCAAAATGACCAAGCGGAAGAATTCCCCTCAGAAGAATCTCCAGGAAATAACAACAGCTAATGAGCTGATCAAAAAGGATTTAAATAATATAACAGAAAGTGAATTTAGAATAATAGTCATAAAATTAATCGCTGGGCTGGAAAACAGTATACAGGACAGCAGAGAATCTCTTGCTACAGAGATCAAGGGACTAAGGAACAGTCACGAGGAGCTGAAAAACGCTTTAAATGAAATGCAAAACAAAATGCAAACCACCACAGCTCGGATGGAAGAGGCAGAGGAGAGAATAGGTGAACTAGAAGATAAAGTTATGGAAAAAGAGGAAGCTGAGAAAAAGAGAGATAAAAAAATCCAGGAGTATGAGGGGAAAATTAGAGAACTAAGTGATACACTAAAAAGAAATAATATACGCATAATTGGTATTCCAGAGGAGGAAGAGAGAGGGAAAGGTGCTGAAGGGGTACTTGAAGAAATAATAGCTGAGAACTTCCCTGAACTGGGGAAGGAAAAAGGCATTGAAATCCAAGAGGCACAGAGAACTCCCTTCAGACGTAACTTGAATCGATCTTCTGCACGACATATCATAGTGAAACTGGCAAAATACAAGGATAAAGAGAAAATTCTGAAAGCAGCAAGGGGTAAACGTGCCCTCACATATAAAGGGAGACCTATAAGACTCGTGACTGATCTCTCTTTTGAAACTTGGCAGGCCAGAAAGAATTGGCACGAGATTTTCAGGGTGCTAGACAGCAAAAATATGCAGCCGAGAATCCTTTATCCAGCAAGTCTGTCATTTAGAATAGAAGGAGAGATAAAGGTCTTCCCAAACAAACAAAAACTGAAGGAATTTGTCACCACTAAACCAGCCCTACAAGAGATCCTAAGGGGGACCCTGTGAGACAAAGTACCAGAGACATCACTACAAGCATAAAACATACAGACATCACAATGACTCTAAACCCGTATCTTTCTATAATAACACTGAATGTAAATGGATTAAATGCGCCAACCAAAAGACATAGGGTATCAGAATGGATAAAAAAACAAGACCCATCTATTTGCTGTCTACAAGAGACTCATTTTAGACCTGAGGACACCTTTAGATTCAGAGTGAGGGGATGGAGAACTATTTATCATGCTACTGGAAGCCAAAAGAAAGCTGGAGTAGCCATACTTATATCAGACAAACTAGACTTTAAATTAAAGGCTGTAACAAGAGATGAAGAAGGACATTATATAATAGTTACAGGGTCTATCCATCAGGAAGAGCTAACAATTATAAATGTCTATGCGCCGAATACCGGAGCCCCCAAGTATATAAAACAATTACTCATAAACAGAAGCAACCTTATTGATAAGAATGTGGTAATTGCAGGGGACTTTAACACCCCACTTACAGAAATGGATAGATCATCTAGACACACAGTCAATAAAGAAACCAGGGCCCTGAATGAGACATTGGATCAGATGGACTTGACAGATATATTTAGAACTCTGCATCCCAAAGCAACAGAATATACTTTCTTCTCGAGTGCACATGGAACATTCTCCAAGATAGATCATATACTGGGTCACAAAACAGCCCTTCATAAGTTTACAAGAATTGAAATTATACCATGCATACTTTCAGACCACAATGCTATGAAGCTTGAAATCAACCACAGGAAAAAGTCTGGAAAACCTCCAAAAGCGTGGAGGTTAAAGAACACCCTACTAACGAATGAGTGGGTCAACCAGGCAATTAGAGAAGAAATCAAAAAATATATGGAAACAAACGAAAATGAAAATACAACAATCCAAACGCTTTGGGACGCAGCGAAGGCAGTCCTGAGAGGAAAATACATTGCAATCCAGGCCTATCTCAAGAAACAAGAAAAATCCCAAATACAAAATCTAACAGCACACCTAAAGGAAATAGAAGCAGAACAGCAAAGGCAGCCAAAACCCAGCAGAAGAAGAGAAATAATAAAGATCAGAGCAGAAATAAACAATATAGAATCTAAAAAAACTGTAGAGCAGATCAACGAAACCAAGAGTTGGTTTTTTGAAAAAATAAACAAAATTGACAAACCTCTAGCCAGGCTTCTCAAAAAGAAAAGGGAGATGACCCAAATAGATAAAATCATGAATGAAAATGGAATTATTACAACCAATCCCTCAGAGATACAAACAATTATCAGGGAATACTATGAAAAATTATATGCCAACAAATTGGACAACCTGGAAGAAATGGACACATTCCTGAACACCCACACTCTTCCAAAACTCAATCAGGAGGAAATAGAAAGCTTGAACAGACCCATAACCAGCGAAGAAATTGAATCAGTTATCAAAAATCTCCCAACAAATAAGAGTCCAGGACCAGATGGCTTCCCAGGGGAGTTCTACCAGACATTTAAAGCAGAGATAATACCTATCCTTCTCAAGCTATTCCAAGAAATAGAAAGGGAAGGAAAACTTCCAGACTCATTCTATGAAGCCAGTATTACTTTGATTCCTAAACCAGACAGAGACCCAGTAAAAAAAGAGAACTACAGGCCAATATCCCTGATGAATATGGATGCAAAAATTCTCAATAAGATACTAGCAAATCGAATTCAACAGCATATAAAAAGAATTCTTCACCATGATCAAGTGGGATTCATTCCTGGGATGCAGGGCTGGTTCAACATTCGCAAATCAATCAACGTGATACATCACATTAACAAAAAAAAAGAGAAGAACCATATGATCCTGTCAATCGATGCAGAAAAGGCCTTTGACAAAATCCAGCACCCTTTCTTAATAAAAACCCTTGAGAAAGTCGGGATAGAAGGAACATACTTAAAGATCATAAAAGCCATTTATGAAAAGCCCACAGCTAACATCATCCTCAACGGGGAAAAACTGAGAGCTTTTTCCCTGAGATCAGGAACACGACAGGGATGCCCACTCTCACCACTGTTGTTTAACATAGTGCTGGAAGTTCTAGCATCAGCAATCAGACAACAAAAGGAAATCAAAGGCATCAAAATTGGCAAAGATGAAGTCAAGCTTTCGCTTTTTGCAGATGACATGATATTATACATGGAAAATCCGATAGACTCCACCAAAAGTCTGCTAGAACTGATACATGAATTCAGCAAAGTTGCAGGATACAAAATCAATGTCCAGAAATCAGTTGCATTCTTATACACTAACAATGAAGCAACAGAAAGACAAATAAAGAAAATGATCCCATTCACAATTGCACCAAGAAGCATAAAATACCTAGGAATAAATCTAACCAAAGATGTAAAGGATCTGTATGCTGAAAACTATAGAAAGCTTATGAAGGTAATTGAAGAAGACTTAAAGAAATGGAAAGACATTCCCTGCTCATGGATTGGAAAAATAAATATTGTCAAAATGTCAATACTACCCAAAGCTATCTACACATTCAATGCAATCCCAATCAAAATTGCACTAGCATTCTTCTCGAAACTAGAACAAGCAATCCTAAAATTCATATGGAAACACAAAAGGCCCCGAATAGCCAAAGGAATTTTGAAGAAGAAGACCAAAGCAGGAGGCATCACAATCCCAGACTTTAGCCTCTACTACAAAGCTGTCATCATCAAGACAGCATGGTATTGGCACAAAAACAGACACACAGACCAATGGAATAGAATAGAAACCCCAGAACTAGACCCACAAACGTATGGCCAACTCATCTTTGACAAAGCAGGAAAGAACATCCAATGGAAAAAAGACAGCCTCTTTAACAAATGGTGCTGGGAGAACTGGACAGCAACATGCAGAAGGTTGAAACTAGACCACTTTCTCACACCATTTACAAAAATAAACTCAAAATGGATAAAGGACCTAAATGTGAGACAGGAAACCATCAAAACCTTAGAGGAGAAAGCAGGAAAAGATCTCTCTGACCTCAGCCGTAGCAATCTCTTACTCGACACATCCCCAAAGGCAAGGGAATTAAAAGCAAAAGTGAATTACTGGGACCTTATGAAGATAAAAAGCTTCTGCACAGCAAAGGAAACAACCAACAAAACTAAAAGGCAACCAACGGAATGGGAAAAGATATTTGCAAATGACATATCGGACAAAGGGCTAGTATCTAAAATCTATAAAGAGCTCACCAAACTCCACACCCGAAAAACAAATAACCCAGTGAAGAAATGGGCAGAAAACATGAATAGACACTTCTCTAAAGAAGACATCCAGATGGCCAACAGGCACATGAAAAGATGTTCAGCGTCGCTCCTTATCAGGGAAATACAAATCAAAACCACACTCAGGTATCACCTCACGCCAGTCAGAGTGGCCAAAATGAACAAATCAGGAGACTATAGATGCTGGAGAGGATGTGGAGAAACGGGAACCCTCTTGCACTGTTGGTGGGAATGCAAATTGGTGCAGCCGCTCTGGAAAGCAGTGTGGAGGTTCCTCAGAAAATTAAAAATAGACCTACCCTATGACCCAGCAATAGCACTGCTAGGAATTTATCCAAGGGATACAGGAGTACTGATGCATAGGGGCACTTGTACCCCAATGTTCATAGCAGCACTCTCAACAATAGCCAAATTATGGAAAGAGCCTAAATGTCCATCAACTGATGAATGGATAAAGAAATTGTGGTATATATACACAATGGAGTACTATGTGGCAATGAGAAAGAATGAAATATGGCCTTTTGTAGCAACGTGGATGGAACTGGAGAGTGTGATGCTAAGTGAAATAAGCCATACAGAGAAAGACAGATACCATATGGTTTCACTCTTATGTGGATCCTGAGAAACTTAACAGGAACCCATGGGGGAGGGGAAGGAAAAAAAAAAAAAAGAGGTTAGAGTGGGAGAGAGCCAAAGCATAAGAGACTGTTAAAAACTGAGAACAAACTGAGGGTTGATGGGGGGTGGGAGGGAGGGGAGGGTGGGTGATGGGTATTGAGGAGGGCACCTTTTGGGATGAGCACTGGGTGTTGTATGGAAACCAATTTGTCAATAAATTTCATAAAAAAAAATGAATAAACATTAAAAACATTTAAAAAAACAACAACTACTGATTTAGTTAGGAATATATTTGACTTCAAATAATTTTTATCTTTTTTCTTTACTGATCCCAACTTTAAGATGTTGATATTTTGTCATGTATTTTTTGCATTGATTCTGATTTTTTAAAAATATTGCATTACAACCTTAATGTGGATTATTGACTTTTTATATCCTCTTAAATTTTGTGACTAAAGCAAAGGTCTGTCTTGATTTACCCTAATCTTGTCCCTGCCTGTTCCAATTACTATAACAATCCTTGTTCAACACATTTACATTGATTAGTTTGTGAAACTATCTCTTGAATTACTTTTGAATTTTCTGAAGCTTAAGATGAGGGAAGATATTTCAGGAACAAAAAACGAATGAATTGGCGTTTGTGTTTTCAACTATTGGAAATGAGACTAGAAGGATCCAACCTTGACGTTGTTATGTACAGACACGTCATGAGATGTAGCTACAGGGAATAGGGGACTGATTACTAAGAGTATGACTCTTGTCCTGGCTTCACTCTTTAGAGTCCACGAGCTATTGAGCCTGTCACAAATCCTCTGTTGGCCTCAGTTTCCTCACCCCTAAATGAAGGTAATAAAGTCTGCTTTGCCTATTCTCCAGAGTTGCTATAAAGATCTAATGAGATCAGGTGTGTGAAAGGCTTTTTAAACTGTAAAGATATGAAGAAGCTTTTTAAACTGTAAAGCACTTTTTGAGGAGGTCAGCTGGGGACAGTGTAAAAGGGAATCACTAAAGAACAGGAATCACAGAATTTAGGCCATAATCCAGGCCAGCCCTGTCATTCTGATGGCAAGGGAAGTGAGGACAGGGGAGTTTGTGCCTCTCACACACTTCAGACAGAAATACTGGCAGTGATGGAACAGGACACAGGCCTCCTGGGTGTGAGCCAGGTCCTGGACTCTTTCTCTTATTTAATTATGATCTCAATGACATCAGATTCAGAATAGAATCAGGATAGGTCCTTCTAGAAAAAGAGAGGCAGATTCATGTACTTAGTGAGAGGGAAATAATAGGTGCATAGGGAGAGAGGGAAGAGACGGGAAATTGAGAGGATCAGTTTCTGAGGTGTGGATAATTTTTGACTGGGACAAGCAAAGCTGGTGTTTCCAGGCTCCTATCCTGAGGTGTGGCCACACAGACAAACCACAATGAGTTACAGCAACCAGGTTTTTTAGTTCTGGTTGGTTTTGCCTGTGGTACACAGACACCAGCTTAACAAAGAGGCAAAGATGAAAACAGGAAAACCATGATGTAAGAATTAGTCATTTGTGTTTGCAAATAAACTATCTTTGAAAAAACATGTATGTTAAAATGATATGGCTCTTATATACTAGTCATCTACCTTATAAACCAAAGAAGAGCACCTGGGAAAGGATCTTTTTTGGTAATAAACAAAATTTCTTCCCATGAAATTAAAAATTTTGTTAAGCTCCACCCAATTCTTCATTGCTGTACCTGACTCATCAACTTAATCATTAGCTTTTACATAGCACAGTATGTGGTCTAATGGCATACCAAGCGAGAGACTTTTTATTGTCATTAGTCTCAAATGGAAAAAAAAAAATTATGAAGGGTAAGAGTAAGAGAATCTAAATTTGGTTTAATTATCATGACTCACAGCACACAAGTAACTGGCTCAAAACGAAAGATAAATGGCATCATAACTCTATTGAGAGCAATGATTTTTGAGGGAACAAAATTATCCGCATCTTCTCAAAGTCATTCCCAAAATCTCATTGTCTCTTGGAAGTCGGACATTTATAACATGATGAAAAGCACTGAAACTGTTTTTTGGTTAGTGTAAACACTTAGCTTGCTTCTGCTGGACTCCACCCAAAAGACAAATTCTAGTGACCTGTTTGAAATAATTATGCTAAGCCTCCAGCAGAATTACTACATCACATTAGCAATGTCAAATTTCCTAAAGCCTAGCTACTCCTTGTGAAAATATTAGGAATCCTACGTGGATTGTTTTGTTACAGATTAGTAGCCACTACTCTTCATTCCTGGAAAGGGTGGGTCCACCCCATTTGAAGGGAAGTGTTAGGATCTATACTCCTGTGCCGAATGGCTCGTATTTTCTCCAAAATTTAAAAGAAGAGATGTGTGTCTCTTTTGCAGTCTTAACATGGGTATTTTTTTTAAGATGATAATATTGCAGGAAACACACATAAGACTATTTTAATAGTATCTGCTTTCTTCTTCCATTCTTCTTTTAACTACCTTGGCACCAATGATACACATTTATTGAATATATATGCCTAGATTTATTACTGGATTCTTTATTTTATTCTAAGAATCTAAATTTTTTTTACACCAACACCACATTGCCTTGATTACTTTATTTTTTTTAATGTTTATTTATTTATTTTTGAGAGAGAGAAAGAGAGAGAGTGCGGGGGAGCAGAGAGAGAGAGGGAGACAGAGAATCCCAAGTAGGCTTTGCACCATCAGCGCAGAGCACAATGCGGAGCTTGAATCTGCAAACTGTGAAATCATGACCTGAGCCAAAATCAAGAATCAGAGGCTTAACCAAGTGAGCCACTCAGGTGCCCCAATTACTGTATCTTTATAGCAAGTCTTGAAATCAGGTAGTATTAACCCCCAACTCTGTTCTTTTTCAAAATTCTCTTGGCTATTCTAGGTCCTTTGATTTGCCCATATAAACTTTAGAATCAGTTACTATGAACAATCCTGCTATGGTTTTCATTGGGATTGTGTTGACTCTATAGATCAAATTTATGAAAATGTCAATTGACACCTTGATTTCAGATTGTTTTTACAAGATCAAGATTTTTTTCAACAATCTTCAAGATTGTTCACCTTAATTTCATAGATACAATTTTGTCTCAAATTAGAACTGTTCTAACTTGTCTTTTTTCTTGAGTAAATCCACCTAGAAGAAAGGCATTTCAACTTCATCCAAAGGCATTCTCTCCTTTAGTAAGTCTAGTAGTTTTTCTCTATTTTCTCATTCAGAGATAAGCCCCACTATGATGGCTTCCTGCTGGTTACAGCCACGTGCTCTGGGAGAGGAAGGGGAAGTTCCTCCTTGCTACTGGGTTTTTGCTTGTTGTGTTCATCTACTCCAGAAGGAGGCCTACCACACCAAATTTCTGTTTTTTTCACTTCCTGCCCATATACCTTTCAATCTCAAAGTATTTATGATTGAAATATGGTGTTCGGTGCTCACTTTGCAATAATCCAGTATGTGTGTCTGAGAGTGGGTGGAGGTGTAGACAACAAAGTTGATAAAGTTGATAGGGCTTCAAACTGAGCGCTGGGCGTCTGGGAGTTCATTATACTTCTTTCTCTACTTTTGCATGTTTAAAATTTTCCATAGTTAAAAGTTTAAAAAAGAATTAACCTGTGTGAGAAACAACAACAAAAAAAGTTAAATTTCTGTTTTCCACCTATCAGTGAGCACATGATATGTTCACATTCTAAAAATGTGTGTATGTAGAGAGACTTCTACCCAGGCTGCATCACCATATCCCAGATGTCAGGGTTTGGGGTTATTGTATTGTTGCTCTTCCCAAAGCATGACGGAAAGAGTGAATTTGTATCCTATTTGACCTCCCAGACCATTAGATGTCACTGACTGCCCACTTTTCTGTCATATTAGAAAACACTCGTTTCTCTGTCAGCCTCTCGGACTCCCTCTGTTTTCTCTGGTGGGTAGTTCTTGTTTTCGTCCTTGGTCTCCTCTCTCTTAACACACCTTTAGCTGTTGATCTTCCTAATTCCATTGTTTCAACTATCGTTTTCTTTATCCATTTGCTATTTTACCCTATTCTAGCCATTTGATATCGAATCTACTTCTTTAGATTTGTAGCATATTAATTTGTTCACTTATTTTCCAAACATTTCAAAGCTTCTACCCTGGACCAGACACTAGGTTGAACACAGAAGATAAAGAGCTGAATAAGACATGATCATTTTCTTAAAACATTCATGTGCTAAAATAAAATAATAATTTTAATGTGTTTAAGAATGTGCTAGGGGCACCCAGTTGGCTCAGTTGGTTCAGTGTCCAACTTCCGCTCAGGTCATGATCTCGCGGTTCATGGGTTCAAGCCCTGAGTTGAGCTCTGTGCTGACAGCTCAGAGCCTGAAGCCTGTTCAGATTCTGTGTGTGTGTCTCTGTCTCTGCCCCTCCCCTGCTTGTGTTCTCTCTCTCTCTCTCTCTTTCTCAAAAATAAGCATTAAAATTGTTTTAATAAAAAAAATAATGTGCTAAAGATTCTCCAGTTTTTCAAGCTCTGATCATTTTTCTAAGATCAGAGAGATGAAACTCGGTGGTTTGTTGGCCTCAAAACTGGCACTCTATAAAAAAGTCTAACTTTGCCCCTCTACCACTCTGGGGTTTTTTGTTTTTTGTTTTTTTTCATCATTTCTGCCGGTGGTCTCAGCATGCCAGCACTGAATTATCTTCCTTCTTTGTCCACCTTCCCCTGATCAATTCCTACTCCTTTCTGACACTTACCTGATGCTTTAGTTAATAGCTATGTCCTGAACACACGCCAACCTCCTCCCAGCCATCTACTGTCAAAAAGCTTCACCCCTAAGAAATGCTTCCTGGCGTTTATTCTGGTAAAAGATAGCACGCACACTGTAACAATATTAACTTTTATTTGGCAACTTCTATTCCTCCCTTACATGCATTTTCATAATGAATCTTCTATCTATGGCTATCTGAGGAGGATGTGTTATCATTTCATTTGATATGTGGAGAAATCAAGATTATGCTACCGGTAAGCGTCGAGGTCAGAAAAAGAATTTCCCTGTTTCCCAAGTATACATCTTTTTCATCGCTTGATGACTGTGAGGTAAATTCATTTCAGCTTCTTTTAGCAACATTTCCCAAAGTATGTTTCTTGAGATGTTAATTGATGCTATTTAAAAAAAAGAATTCTATACAGATATGAATTTGGAAAATGATAGAAACCTTAAAGTTTTTTTCTGCTAGTATTTGAATCTTTAAAACACTAATGTGCCTTCCCAATATACAAGGCACAATATATGTTATATAGCATTTTCCAAAGGTGTTTGACCAGAGAACCAGTGCTTGACAGCCTCTCCCAGGATTTGTTTTCTCTGGAATAAATCTGAGGAAACGTCATGCTGGATGGAGGGAACTCTAGACCACAGCTCTAGTTCTTGTTCTATTAATTTCACTTGCCAGGAGAAATCTGAACTTGAACATTCCCCTGGTTCACTATTCAACCACAGGCCATTTATGAAATGAGTCACACATCATTTTCATCCCTTATTGAAGTCTTTTCTTAAGCTTAGTCCAGCTTATGGTTCCAGGAGGCCCTCACCTTCTGGAAGAAAACCAGTCGAGTCTGTGTATACATGCCTGGGAAAATCATATTATGAAGTGATAAGAGCTTCCTCTTATTGTGTGCTTGCGTAATTTAAAGCACTGGAACAAGTACTTTTATAAGTAGTGTCTCATCTAGTCCTCACACCTACCCTGGGGAGAAGGCACTGATGTGATCTCTGTTTTGCAAATGGGAATATGAAGGCTCAGTAGTACATGCATGTCCGTGAACACACAGGTAGCAATGACGAGGTTAAGTCTCATATTCAAGTCTCTCTGACTAGCGCCCATGATTTTAGCCTCATACTCTTATAGTTTGACTCATTATCAAAATATCTAGAGATAGGGGCGCCTGGGTGGCCCAGTCTGTTAAGTGTTTGGCTCTTGATTTCGGCTCAGGTGATGATCTCGCAGTTTGTGAGTTCGAGCCCCGTGTCAGGCTCCGTGCTGACAGTGCAGAACCTGCTTGAGATTCTCTCTCTCTCTCTGCCCCTCCCCTGCTCTCTCTCCCTCTGTCTCAAAATAAATGAACTTAAAAAATAAATATTAAAAAATATTTAAAGATAGATGAACCTGATTAAGTGAATAGAAGAATGTAACAGAAGAGACAAGTGTCTGTGTCCACTTGATGATACCTATGGCTGCATTCCCAGCTCTGAGCTCAGTGTCTAGCATGTGAAAGAGGCTTAAGAAATCTTTGTTGAGCAGAGATCGAATTGAATGAGAGTGAAGAGACTTATAAGCAACTATAGAAACAATGGAACAAATGTGAAGAAAAGCATCAAACAACATAGTCTCTTCACTGCAAGCATGAGAAGAAAAATCCCATCACCCCCTGGAATTTCTGGAATGATTTTGGGAGCTGTTTGTTTCACCAGGCCATAATTTCCCTGTTGGCTTATGGAGCTAGAGAACCAGTTGCCATGGCTGGGCTGGCATCATCGCCGCTCTTTGTTGTTGCTCTATTATTACACACTGCAGTTGCAGAGGTATGAATCAGGTGTACTTACACAACCTTGAGTTTCCTGAAAGAGAATTGCCTGTTAATCATATATCAACTACTTGCCTGCCCACCCAGTAGATTTAATCTTAGATATTTGAGCAGGTGACATGTCAGCAATGTAGACAGAGGTTTTACAAGGAAACAAGTAGAAATAAGGTATAGAAATCATTTTCTATGTAACTTATTCAATAAAAAAAGAGAGACAAATTATTACTGTTATGATATTATCTTCAAAGGGAAGTCCATAGGTATGTTTAGGTGTGTTTCTTACACCAAGATAAGATAATGATAATGAAATGTATGGACTGTGGGTGATGACTTAAAGAAGGAAATAGTAATTATCTAAGAGTATGAACAGTGCAAATAGCCAAGGAGGGAGCCATTGAGTAGCCCAAGAATTAAGTTATTTGGAAAAACAAAAAGTGGTAAGAGGAAAGAGGGGGATATTTAGTTAAAGGACTTAAAAGTGTTCTTTTCTGGTTCTAATCGTAAGCCTAACCAGGTGACTAAGCACTTTCTGTCTCCTGGTCCAGGAGAAAGACCCTCACCAAGGACCCAACCATGATGGCACCCTGACCTCAGACTTCCAGCTTCCAAAACTATGAGAAATAAATGTCCACTGTTTCAGCCACCAGTCCATGATGTTTTGTTGTAGCAGCCTGTGCTAACATACCATGAAGATCACATAGGGTAACAAGAGATGGTACCTGCCACACATTAGATGCATATTATTATTTCCTTCCTTATGAGTAGTTTAAAAATGGGTGAGTACCTGATGTCTCAATTTCCTGTGCAAATACCTACCACCCTAGCATGTGAGATGACAGATCAGGGCTAAGACAGGTGTACAAGGGGATGGAGGGCCAGCATATCTGTGTAGTAGGTGTTAAGAGACAATCTGGTTAAAAGGGGCAACTTCTTGGCAATTTGCCTTGAAAATGCAAAGCAAGATGTTTGCTTTTGCTTAGATTCTCGCCCTCTGTGCTTGAGGGAGACTGAGGGAGACTAAAGTCCACCCTTGCCCCTAATCATCCTTAGTACTGCCACTGATGGGGGGGGGGGCGCATAGCTCCTAACACCAAAGTTGGTCATTAAAGTCTCTACTTGCCTTGCCTTAATCCCAATAATGTCAGTGAGTATGTTTCATAATAGGTAAATTCTGGTGTGGAGACAGCTGTGATAGTTTCATTCATTCATTCATTCATTCATTCAACAAGCAACCATGGAACACCTCTACTGAAGGAACTGTCTGTCCTTCAAGGAACTCAAAATGTGAATCTGGGAGTCACCTCTGGATTCTAGAACCCATGCTCAGGCTCCATTCCACTATCATAGACGTTTCACTTACATTGTGAGTCGTGTACTGTAAAACAATCTCACACTTCTTTCTCAACCCCTCACTTCAGCCAATGGTAAGTGAGGTAAGTCCACTATGGTAAGAGCGGGAGCGGAAGTGGAATTCCGAGACCCAATTCCACAGTCATTGCTGAGAGTTAAGTACTTCAGCTACCACCCCCTCTCCTCATGAAGTAGTCATTATCTGAGGATAAGAATGGGTTTCTTCTTTACTTTTAATTCAAAGCCACTAGTGTGCTACAATGTGAAACATATTTCAATGAAACATATTTACTGGGTGTTAGGCACATTACAGAAGACCGGTTAAGTGTCTCCACCTTCTTGGAGCTTGCTGTCTCAATAAATACTCCTGATAAAGCATTTGGGGTCAGTGGGGAGAAGGGCTTAGACTTCCCTTCAGGACGCAGTGACAACTATCAGTCGGTCATTAGTGATGGAGTGCAGCGCTGGGTTAGACATTCACCAACAGCTTAGGTTGTTCTAGAGAGATTTTTCTATTGTACTTTGAATGGAAACAAAAGAAACTCCATTTTTGCTAATGGGAACAGGGCTACTTTCCTGTAGCCCGGGTGGTGGGGGGCGGTGTGTAATGGATCTAAGTTTAGCCTGCTTTGAACTCGTCGGGCGCTTTCTCCACTGCTTGGAGAACGCCCCTGAGGGTGTGGTGTCTGAGCGTCTTCTCCCAGGCCCCGGCGCCCGGTAGCCACTGCTCAGAGGGCACCTCCTCGGCGGGTGAGAGGTCCCTGACGGCCGCTAGAGGGAGCCAGCGCCCGACACAGCGGCGGCGGTGACCTGGGCCTCTTTTCCCTTCTGGCTTAGTAGTAGCTCAGGGGGGATTTAGAATGCCCTGGAAAACAAAGCAGTGACATCAAAGACGGGTCGTCACATGAAATGCTGGACTCCAGTTAAATTTGAATTTCAGATAAACAATAAATGTAAATGATAAATTATTGTCTTAAATGGAGATTTAACTGAGTGTCCTGTACTTTTTCTTCGCTAAATCTGGCAACCGTAATTAAAGAACAAAGGGATCCTGGGAAGACTGAAAGTCCTTCTAAGGGATGGGAGCGGGGGAGGGAGACAATTTTTCCTACTTACCTGTTACTTGAATCTAGAACAAAATTTTACATCCTTTGGACTGGAAAATGTTGCTTTCTTCACAGTTGCAGAAAAGCAGTGATGTGGCCCATGGCCTCTGCTGGGAGAGGCATGAGGAGCTGCCCTCTACTCCAAACACCTCCTCCATTGTCTTCTCCAAGGGTGGATGCGCCATTGAAGTCCTTTCTAAGTTCAGGACTTTCTCCTAAAGATGTGTTCCTTTGAGAGAATGTCTTAGCTCAGGCCGCCATAACAAAATAGTACCCGGGGGGCGTTGGGGGGGGGGCGGTTCAAACCATAGTCAATTATTTCTCACAGTTCAGGAGGCTGGAAATCCAAGATCAGAGTGGCAGAATGGTTGGGTTCTTGGTGAGGACCTTCTCCCTGATTTGCAGAAGGCCACCCTACTGTATCCTAAAATGGTGGAGGGAAAGCTTTCTGTTCTCCATGTGCCCTTGTAAAGGCATCAATCACATCATGTGATCTCCCTTCTCATGATCTTATCTAAACCTAATTAAACTTCCAAAGGCCTCACCTCCAAATACCATAGCAGTGGGGTTAGGGCTTCATCCTATGGATTTGGGGAGGCCATAAACATTCCGTTCATTGCATAGAAGAGTATAAGCTCTGTCAGTGAAAACTTCCTGAAGGATTGCTTGGCCACTTTTGGAAATTAGTACCAGACCAGAAAAGGAAATAGATCAAAAGTTCAGGCTGAAAGGTAATAGGCAAGGAAGGGCCCAAGACATCAAGACAAATATGAGGATCCCAGAAGAGGAGAGGGTTGGGCTGCAGTTGCTACGTTTATAGTTCACTATTTTGTCCAGGGCTGGAGCCCTTTCAAAGGACACATTTAGAATCTGAAGAGGTCGTTCATACCAAATTAAAAAAATGACTTCCAGTCGCCTTGAATGTATGACCATGATTGCTATTCATGGCAATAATAGTATTCTCAGACTGAATAAACTCAATCAATCACAAGGAGCATTTTTATTTCTCCTGATAGTTGGAACGGAGTTCTAGCATCCTTTGTGTCCTAATAAAAGTGAAAGTAATCACAAGGGGCTGTGCTCACCATCAGCCCACACGTCTCCCTAAGCTTTTTGTCT